>NW_027257029.1:0-69932 GCF_029215685.1 Pituophis catenifer annectens | reverse complement strand
GGAAGTCTTGGAGAAGAGCACATCCCTTCGCATTTGGGGCATTGAAAGGGTAACTATTTGCTCTAGACCTATGCAATTAAAAATGTGCAGCTGGCTGGAACCTTGTTAGGGTCCAAAGGTGCCCTCAAAGCAGACGGAAAGAGGAGGCTTTTGGTGGTTATTTAGGACATCTCAGAATTAACCATCATGGATTCAAGTTTGAGAATAGGTTGAACACAAGGGAGAAAGAATATGCTTCCAAGCAACACCACACACCAAAATATTTTCATTAGAAGAAAACAACGTGGCTTAAAACCAAGGACTGTCTTGATTCATAAACGAGGAATTCAGGAACTGGGCAGAAAAAGTGAATTATTCAGAGCCTAGCTATGATTGAATTTCCAAACATATTTCATGCTACGTGATTTCCCCCCAGCCAGCTCGATGGTTTTTTAAAAGAGATCCATTTGCATCCCATGTGTACAGATTCATTCCCTTTTATAAAGACCTTAATCAATGGTTACCTCTCAGATTGAAAGAAGAGAATATTTGTAGCTCAGGGTTGAAATCAGAGGTGGGTTTCAGTAGGTTCTGACCAGTTTTAGAGAACCGGTAGCAGAAATTTTGAGTAGTTCGTAGAACCGGTAGTAAAAATTCTGGCTGGCCCCGCCCCCATCTATTCTCTGTCTCCCAAGTCCCAGCTGATTGGGAGGAAATGGGGATTTTGCAGTAACCTTCCCCTGTGTTGTGGCCCATATGCGGCCTGTGCAGCTAGTAGCTGATTCCGACAGCAAGGAGGCTGGTATGGTGCTGCGCCAGCAGCCTGTGCAGCTGGCACTCGAGTCAGACAATTAGGAGGCTGGAGAAGATGTGGTGCCAGAGGCGGGGATTCAGCCAGGGCCCTTCAGAACCTCCAGAAGCTCCCCTTAAGTGAAGAGGACAAAGAGGAGGAGCCTCTTCTCGATGCACGGGCGCGCACAGCTGCCAAAAGGCAGGAGTGGCTCCTCAGGAGGGAGGTCTCCTCGAGAGTAAGGCTTGGGGCTAATTGGCCACTCCCTTAGCCTATTTAAGGAGGAACGCCGAATGAAGCAATTTGCAGGGAACAACTTAGTTCACATACCTTCCTGTCTTGTCTTACTTATCTTATCAGCTTCCTGCAAATTGCTTCCGGGCATTCTGCCAACCACAGTAAGCTTTCAGTATTATTCTTTGAATTCTTGGCGGCTATTAATGCAGTTAATTAAAAGCCGTTGTTGTAAAAAAAAAACTGGTTTATTTAGTAACCTAAGGTTTGTACAGACTTTGTGTGTGCTGCGTTCTTTGGGTCCGTAGCTGGGGCAGGACACCCTGCCATGCCCACCAAGCCACACCCACAGAAACCGGTAGTAAAAAAAAAAATGAAACCCACCACTGGTTGAAATGAGAGGTCCTTAGTTCTCTCTGAGGGTTGTTTTCTTGTAGACATTTCATGACCCAGGTAGGTAACATCATCAGTGCTGGAAGGGTTTGGGGGGGAGGAGGAGGAGGACTGTTGATTCCTTGGTGTTCTCTGAGCTTCGTTTTTTTCTTGCAGACGTTTCATTACCCAACTAACTCAGAGGTCTCCAACCTTGGCAACTTTAAGTCTTGTGGACTTCAACTCCCTCATACTGTAGCAGCTTCTCAGTTTTCTTCGTCAACATGTTGCTTTTATCTGGCGGAGAGAAAAAGGATTTCCTCAGCATCGTTGCAAAGACAAACGGTAGCAGGTCTGTGCTGAAGAAATACGTGTAGGTGATTTGATTATTCCCTTTGCCAGATATCCTTAGATAACGAATGCTACTGTCAGAGCCTCTCTGCCTTCTGCTTCCAATGTTAATATTGCTTTGTTCTGCAAAATGATTGTAAATAGAAGGAAAGGAAATGGGTGATTAAGTATTTAGAAATTGACTAGAACTCACAATCTCCTGATGATTGGCCCAAAGTCACCTAGCCAGCCTAAAGCAGGACTAGAATTCACCATTTCCTGGTGATTGGCTCAAAATCACTCAGCCACTTTTCATGTTTAAGGCGGTGCTAGAATTCACCATCTCCTGGTGATTGGCCAA
Source organism: Pituophis catenifer annectens (assembly GCF_029215685.1). Classification (NCBI taxonomy): domain Eukaryota; kingdom Metazoa; phylum Chordata; class Lepidosauria; order Squamata; family Colubridae; genus Pituophis; species Pituophis catenifer. Next base: position 67,866 of record NW_027257029.1, on the reverse strand, counting down.
AAGGCACCCAGCCAGTTTTCATGCCTAAAATGGGACTATAACTCTCCATTATTATTATTATTATATTATTATTATAATATATTATTTTATATTATTATATTATTATAATATATTACTATTATAATATATTATTGTTGTTGTTCCACCAGGCTGGGCTATCAACATAACAATTTTAAATTGGGTTTTAAATTCCTGGGGTTTTAAAATTTAGCCGAATTCATTTAATAATTTTAAACTATTTTAACTGATGTTGTTTTGTGTTTTTAATAGGCTGTACACCGCCCTGACTCCTTCGGGAGAAGGGCAGTATAGCAATAAATTTATTTATTTATTTATTTATTTATTTATTTATTTATTTATTTATTTATTTATTTATTTATTTATTTATTTATTTATTTATTTATTTATTTATTTATTATTTTGATGATGATTGGCCCAAAGTCACCCAAGTGGCTTTCATGCCTAAGGCAGGACTAGAATTCACCGTCTCCTGGTGATTGGCCCAAAATGGCCTGGTCTGGCCTAATCTTTCCCCCCTTTTTTTCTTTTGTAATGTAAATTTTAATCTGTTTTAAATTACTGGGGTGTTTTAAATCTGTCTTGGGCCAAATTGTTTAATTCGGTTTTATTCTGCTTTTAAATTTTTGTATTTATGTGTTTTATTTTGTGGCTGTTCACCGCCCTGAGTCCTTCAGGAGTAGGGCGGTATATAAATCCAATAAACAAAACAAACAAACAAAATCCCTCAGCCACTTTTCATGTTTAAGGCAGTGCTAGAATTCACCACCTCCTGGTGACTGGCTCAAAGTCACCCAGCTGCTTTTCATGCCTAAGGAAGGACTAGAATTCACCATCTCCTGGTGATTGGCCAAAAGGCACCCAGCCAATTTTCACACCTAAGGCAGCACTATAACTCACCATTTTTTGGTGATAAACCCAAAGTCACCCAGCCAGCTTTCACACCTAAGGCAGGACTAGAACACACCGTCTCCTGGTTATTGGCCCAAAGTCACCCAGTTGCCTTTCATGACTAAGGCAGAACTAGAACTCACAATCTCATTGTTTCTAATTTGATGCTTTTACCAGTAGACTACGCTGGGTCTAATAGTAGAGGAAAACATCCAAATGTACATTTTCAAAATAAGGTTTTTTTTTTTTAAAAAAAGATTTTATTATATTGCATTACGATACAATACACGTTAAATCGGTTAGACGGTGGTATTTTCTGTACATATTCGATTCGTTCTTTTCAAAAGAAGTTTGATTCCTATAATTAAATGTTAACAATCTGTCACATGAAACTCTACTACTCTTGTTTTCCTGTAACAACGACAACTAAACGAAAGAGTACTTCTGCGGAGATGACAACGGAGACCACGGAACGCAGAGAAAAAGTTTACAAAATACCAGCTCTAATGACTCATTATGGAAAAGATCTTGCAAAGTGATCCTGATACAGTAATTATTGGTGTGTTAGGCAGAATAACAAACCAATTAAACGAAGTGACAGGAACCAAATATTTTGGCTACGCTGAGTGCAGATTTACAAACAAACAAAAACCCACGTTCACTTGCATAATTTCTAAGTTCCTGTTTGGAACTTGAATTTCCAAGCTGTAACCATTAAAAAAATATGAATTCTTTGTTCTTTGCATTGGTTTATTATTATTTTTTTTTTATTGAGGCTGAAGATGACCACACAACGATCGGCTTTTTAAAAGAGGGGCAGGAGCTGTCCCAAGTTTTCTTTTAGCTCTGCTTTGATCAACTCTTTTGCAAACCACAGAATCATAGAGCCGGAAGGGGCCTCAGAGGTCTTCTAGTCCAACCCTCTGTCCAAGGCAGGAGACCTCATACGAAAGATCTCCAAACTTGGCAACTTTAAGAAGTGAACTTTGACTCCCAGAATTCCCCAGCCAGCACGAGTGGCTGAAGAATTCTGGGAGTGGAAGTCCAGAAGTCTTAAAGTTGCCAAGTTGAAAGAGCCCTGCCTTCTACCATCCCAGACAAATGGTTATCCAATCTTTTCTTGAAAAACTCCAGTGATGGAGCATTCGCACCTTCTGGAGGCAAGCTCTTCCACTCATTAATCGTTCTCATTGTCAGGAAATTCCTCCTTATTTCCAGGTAGGCCCTCCCTTTGATGAGCTTCCACCTGTTGCTTCTTGTCCTGCCCTCTGGTGCAATGGAGAATAAGATGACCCCCTCTTCTCTATGACAGGCCCTCAAAGTCCTGGAACTGGGTTATCATGCCTCCCCTAATTCATCTATTTGTTAGGCTGTAACGCTGAATGGTCACTAAAGGAAATGTTGTAAGTCCAGCAATACCAGCACTTTATCCTGTAAGCCCAAGTTTCCATCGCTTCAATAAAATCATAAAGCAAGGAGGAAAATATCCCTTGACTTGATGGCTTGCCATGTTCCCTAAGTAACCCTAAGCTGGATGGATGGATGGATGGATAGATAGATAGATAGATAGATAGATAGATAGATAGATAGATAGATAGATAGGAATACAGTAGGTAGATGATGGATGGATGGATGGATGGATGGATGGATGGAGATAGATAGATGATGGGTAGGTGGGTGGGTGGATGGATGGATTGATATAGATAGATAGACAGACAGACAGATAGACAAACAGACAGACAGATACAGTAGGTAGATGATGGATGGATAGATGGATGGATGGATGGATGAATGGATGGATGGTTAGATGGATGGATGGATGGATGGATGGAGATAGATAGATGATGGATGGATGGGTGGATGAGTGGGTGGATGGATTGATATAGATAGATAGACAGATAGATACAGTAGGTAGATGATGATGGATGGAGAGAGAGAGAGATACAGTAGGTAGATGATGGTTGGATGGATGGATGGATGGATGGATAGATAGATAGATAGATAAATAGATAGAAAGATACATATGAATACAGTAGGTAGATGATGGATGGATGGATGGTTGGATGGATGGAGATAGATAGATGATGGGTAGGTGGGTGGATGGATGGATGGATGGATATAGATAGATAGACAGACAGACAGACAGACAGATACAGTAGGTAGATGATGGATGGATGGATGGATGGATGGATGGATGGATGGATGGATGGATGGAGATAGATAGATTATGGATGGGTGGGTGGATGAGTGGGTGGATGGATTGATATAGATAGATAGACAGATAGATAGATACAGTAGGTAGATGATGATGGATGGAGAGAGAGAGATACAGTAGGTAGATGATGGATGGATGGATGGATAGATAGATAGATAGATAGATAGATAGATAGATAGATAGATAGATAGATACAGTAGGTAGATGATGATGATGATGGATGGATACAGTAGGTAGATGATGATGATGATGGATGGCTACAGTAGGTAGATAATGGATAGATGGAGGGAAGGAGGGGGAGAGAGAGACGGAGGGAGAGACACAGAGAGAGGTCTCATTATTTTCCAGGAAGACCCGAGTTGATTTGGACTGCGCCTCCTGCACCACCCAGGGACCTCTTCGTAGGAAGACGCAACGTCAGCAGACCCAGAGGGTTGAGCCCCGCTCAGCTGAGGATCAGGTGGGAGGCGGAAGCGAAAGCGACCCGGCTGGACAGGATCAGTAAGAGACCCCAGGCGGGAGGAGGAGACGCGCAGTCCGCACAGTCGGTAGCAGCCGATCCGGACGCGCTTCAGGTTCTGCAGCTCCGGAAGGCGGGATGAGCGCGCAGCGGCTCCGCATCTCCCTTCTCCCCTAGCTTTTTGCAGAAGGCGGGCTTCTCTTTTGCTGGGCTGCAAGGATCTTGGGGGCGGGGAGGGGGGAGAAGAGGGGGGGGAGGAAAGGTTGGTCTGTCCTCCCCCTCGTTGCCCCGTTGAGGAATTTTGCTCGGCTGGGAAGAAGCGCCAGGAAAACTCCACAATAGGTAAGGCAGAAAGATTTTTTTTTGGGGGGTGGGGTTAAATTTAAAAAGTACCCTCCCTCTCTCCTTCTTCTCCTTCTTTCCTTCCCTCCCTACCTCTCTCTTCCTCTCTCTCTCCCTCCGTCTTTCTTTCTCTTTCCCTCTCTCTCCCTTTCTCTCCCTCTTCTCCTTCCTACGCTCCCTGTCTCTTGCTTTCTTTCTCTCTCTCTCTCTCTTTCTCTCTCTCCCACCCTCCCTCTTTCTTTCTTTCTCTCCCTCTTCTCTTTCCTATCCTCCCTGTCCCTCTTGCTTTCTCTCTCTCTACTCTCTCTTTCTCCCTTTCTTTCTCTCCCTCTCCCACCCTCCCTCTTTCTCTTTCTCTTTCCCTCCCTCTCCCCTCTCTCTCCCTTTCTTTCCCTCTTCTCCTTCCTACCCTCCCTGTCTCTCTTGCTTTCTTGCTTTCTGTCTCTCTCTCTTTCTCCCTCTCCCACCCTCCCTCTTTCTTTCTTTCTCTCCCTCTTCTCTTTCCTACCCTCCCTGTCCCTCTTGCTTTCTCTCTCTACTCTCTCTCTCTCTCTCCCTTTCTTTCTCTCTCTCCCACCCTCCCTCTTTCTCTTTCTCTTTCCCTCTCTCTCCCTTTCTCTCCCTCTTCTCCTTCCTACCCTCCCTGTCTCTCTTGCTTTCTTTCTTTCTCTCTCTCTCTCTCCCACCCTCCCTCTTTCTTTCTCTCTCTCTCTCTTTCTTTCTTTCTGTCTCCCTCCCCCTCCCTCCCTCTTTCTCTCCCTTTCTTTCTCTCTCCCCCCTCTCTCCCTCTCTTTCTCTCTCTTTTCCTCTCTCTCTCCCCCCTCTCCCTCTTTCTTTCTCTCTCTCTTTCTCTCTCTCTCTCTCTCTTTCTCTGTGTCTCCCTCCCTCTTTCTCTTTCTCTCCCTCTCTTTCTCTCTCTCTCCCTCTTTCTCTCCCTCCCTCCCTCCCTTTCTCTCTTTTTGGCTTTGGCACTCTGTTAATCTCAATCCTTTGCTTCCCAATTGTACCGGGATGGGGTAGATTGCAAAAGCTTGTGACTTCTTCTTCTTCTTCTTCTTCTTCTTCTTCTTCTTCTTCTTCTTCTTCTTCTTCTTCTTCTTCTTCTTCTTCTTCTTCTTCTTCTTCTTCTTCTTCTTCTTCTTCTTCTTCTTCTTCTTCTTCTTCTTCTTCTTCTTCTCCTCCTCCTCCTCCTCCTCCTCCTCCTCCTCCTCCTCCTCCTCCTCCTCCTCCTCCTCCTCCTTCTCAGGGCATTGGGGTATGTGTGTTTGGGGGTGGGGTATTGAACCCTGCAGGGAGGGTAAAAAGCGTGTCTGATTTTCATTGTCCGCCTCTCTGTCTCTCTCTCTCCCTCTCCCTCTCCCTCTCCCTCTCCCTCTCTCTCTCTCCCTCCCTCCCCCCTCCCCCCTCCCTTTTCTTTTTCCTGCAGGGTTTTAAGGAAACGGCTGCGTTCGCTCCGGAGATTGTTTCTATTCTGGGCTGGAGTACAAAGCTCCTTCAATCTTTGTTACGGGACCCAATTGGGGTGAGATGCTTTCTTGCATCTTTCTTATGCGGAAAGGGGGCTATGGGGGGGATCGAGGAGGCAGGCACTGTCCAAGGAGTTAACCAACTTTCTTTGCAAGCCGAGACTCTCTTTAAACCGTCCAGCTAAATCCTTTTCAGTTGTGTTTGTAACCCTGGCAATCGTTTTTTCCTTCTCCTGCTTTGCTTTCCAGTCATCTGCCCTTGCTTCACTGGAACTGAGCCGCAAAGTTTAAGAAGGACCTTTTTTATAGCCCTTTCTGGAAAATGGCCGAGACTTTCCTCGCCGGTCACATCATTTGAAGGACAAGCCCTTCAGCTGAAGGTCCAGACATGGCAAACGCTTCGGAGGATAGAGACCTGGGCACCAACGCCATCAGCCTTGGACCCGAGGGCACCTGCTGCCGTGAAAACTCTACCGCGTTCAACTTCACGTCCCAGGAGTTTCAATCCCCAGATTTCTACGTGGTCCTCCCGGTGATCTACTCGGTGATCTGTGCGGTGGGTCTGACCGGGAACACGGCCGTCATCTATGTGATCCTGAAGGCTCCCAAAATGAAGACGGTCACCAACATGTTCATCCTGAACTTAGCCATCGCCGACGACCTCTTCACCTTGGTCCTGCCCATCAACATCGCCGAACACCTCCTGCACTACTGGCCCTTCGGCGAGGTCCTTTGCAAGATCATCCTCTCCGTTGACCATTACAACATCTTCTCCAGCATTTATTTCCTGACCGTCATGAGCATCGACCGATACTTGGTGGTGCTGTCGACCGTCCGGTCGAAGAGAATGCCTCACCGTACCTACCGGGCAGCCCGTCTCATCAGCATCGGCGTTTGGGTCCTGGTTACCTTAATCGTCTTTCCCTTCTTCATCTTTGCCAACGTCTACAAGGATGACTTGAACATCACGAGTTGCGGACTCAATTTCCCCAAACCTGAAAGATCGTGGTTCAAAGCCAGCCGGATCTACACGCTCTTGTTGGGCTTCGCCATTCCGGTTTCCACCATCTGTGCCCTTTACGCCATGATGTTGTACAATCTGAGGAACATGAGCTTAAACTCGAACGCCAAAGCTTTGGACAAAGCGAAAAAGAAAGTCACCATTATGGTTTTCGTGGTGTTAGCGGTGTGTCTCTTCTGCTGGACGCCGTTCCACCTGGCCACCATCGTGGCTTTGACCACGGACTTGCCCCAGACCCCCGTGGTCATCGGCATCTCTTATTTCATCACCAGCCTAAGCTATGCCAATTCGTGCTTGAATCCTTTCTTGTACGCCTTCCTGGATGACAGCTTTCAGAAAAGTTTCCGGAAGATGTTAGAATGCAGAGCAGCTTGAAGCAAAAACTTCTGATTCCTGAACAATGTTGGGTTTAGTCACACCCCATCTTGCAAACTTTGGCCTTTGAGGTCCATAAAACATATATATATATATATATGTGGAAGAATGCCCCCTCCCACATGTTGGGGTAGACCAGGTGTCCCGATAGAGAAACACTTAATCTTTCCCTGGCTCAAGCTGATGAAGGGAAGAGAACTTGTGGCTCAGAGGTTAATTCAACTGCCTAACATGCAGGAAGCCCAAGTTCGCATCCGAGTAAGGGTATGGCTAGCTGATGAGAGCTAAATAGCTTGAAATAGATCTATACTAGTCTCCCTTTATTTCTTTATCAGCAAAATATAAATTTGATTATATATATATACAGCTGCAGCTGCATTGCATTAAAACATTGAAACAAGGAATTTGAGTGTACATCTACGCAGGTAGTCCTCGATTTACGACCACGAAGGAGCCCCCCACCAAATTTCCATCACTAAGCAAGACACTTTGCCCCATTTTACGACCGTTCTCACCGCCATCATTAAGGGAACCGCTGCGGTTGTTAAGTAAGTCGCATGGTTGTTAAGCAAATCTGGCTTCCCCCGTTGACTTTGCTTGTCCGAAGGTCGCCAAAAGGGATCACGTGACACACGCACACACCCCGGGGACACGGCGACCGTCATAAATATATGAGCCCGTTGCCCAAGCCTCTGAATTTTGATCAAGTGGTCATGGGGATGCTACAACGGTCGTAAGTGTGAAACACGGCCATAAGTTGCTTTTCTCAGTGACGTTGTAAGCTCGAATGGTCACTAAACGAAGGGCTGTAAGTCAAGGACTACCTGTACATTTCAGTGGGTTTGCCTTGTTTTAAATTATGTTCAGGTAATTTTGCTTTGCTCCAGTGCCTAATAATAATATATGTAAACCCGGAAGGGTAGAAGACAAGCTATTTAATTTAACAGCTGTGATGTTATTAATCTTGGTTTTCCTCTGCCCCCTGGTGGATAAGAACAAAATTGCTCCATGAATAAATAGCATGAAAATAGACTTGGAAGTTGTCTGAGTAACTGAGACTGGGGAAAGGGGTTCTTATTTATTTACTTGTTTGTTTGTTTGTTTATTTATTTTCTTTATTTGCTTATCTATTTATTTACTTATTTATTTACTTATTCTTATTTATTTCTTTTGTCCCATTGTGCCTACGAATAAAGTTTCTCGGTCTTTCACCCTTAAGGCTCCTAAACACCCCAAAGGTTGCATTTATAAAGTGATATCGTAAGCAGTATGCATGTTAGTATTGCAGGCTAAACTCTGCACACAGCCTGGAGTTCGATCTTGGCCAGCTCCAGGTCGATTCAGCCTTCCATCCTTCTGAGGTTGGTAAAATGAGGATCCAAATTGTTGGGGGCCAGAGGTTGACTCTGTAAACAGCTTTTGAGAAGGCTGTAAAGCACTGTGAAGCAGTATATAAGTCTAAATGCTATTGCTATTGCCCTTCCTTCCTTCCTTCCTTCCTTCCTTCCTTCCTTCCTTCCTTCCTTCCTTCCTGTTAGAATGCAGCACTGCAGGCTAATTCTACCAACTGCCATGAGTTTGAACCCAACTGGCTCAAGGTTGACTCAGCCTTCCATTCCTCCGAGGTTGGTACAATGAGGATCCAGATTGCTTCGGGGGCAAGAAGCTGACTCTGTAAGCAGCTTAGAGAAGGCTGTAAAGCACCGTGAAGCGGTATATAAATTCTATTGATATAAACCGATGTCTTTATTCTATTCAAACTGGGCGACTTATTCAGGAGCTGCAGGCTTCTTAGCGGTGCTACATTTCTTCAGCAATCACGTTCTTGCTTCCTCCTTCGAACACAATTTGGTAAAACAAAACAGACGCCAGAGCAAACTACAAACCTCAGGAAGTTTTTGTCGTCGTTATTTTTCAGCCGAATGGGATCCAATTAGCATGTAAGCCGAAAGTTTAGCATGATAGAGAAATCTGTGCAGAGGCCTTCAAGATGGTCTGTTTTGACAGCTGGTTTATTTTAATTTTTGTAAGGATCCATTGCTTTCTCATTGTGGGGGAGGGGGGGATACCATACTTTTCAGAGTATAAGACGCACCTTCCCCCCCCCCCTAAAAGGGGCTGACAATTTAGGTGCGTCTTATACACCGAATGTAGCCCCGCCCACCCACTGGCCCCCGGCCCTTTGGGCTCTGCCTCGCAGCAGTTACCTCCTTGCAAGCAAACAGCAAAAAAAAAAAAAACAGCTCCTTTCAGCTTCAGCACAGCCTAATTAGCACAAGTTGATTGGATCAGCCTCCCGACTCTCAGCTGATTTGCTCTCAGCTGTTTTGCGCAGGGCTCTGCTGCTTGCTGCAAAGAGGTAAATTGCTGGAGCAGATTTTTTTTTTTTTCCTTGTGCTAATCAAGCTTTGGTGAAAACGAAAATGAAAGTAAAGCAGGCTGTTTGCTGTTTGCTGCAAGGAGGCAAAATTGCTCAGAGGCAGAGGGAGATTTCTTTTTTGTCTTTTCCTCACCAAAAAAAGGTAGGTGCGTCTTATACTCCGAAAAATACGGTAGGTTTGCAAAGAGAGTCAGTGCTTTTTTGATGAACTGAGATGGAAGGATTGTGCCGATAAATTGTAGGGAGGAGGTGTGCAAAAGAAAAAGTGTGTGTAATTCTTGAATACATGACACAAGCTTTCCAAATCTAAGGTTTAAAGATAATGTGCTGGACTAGAGGGGGATAGGATTTTTCACTGTTCCTTGCCTTCACGCACTCAAGTTATTTTGCCAAAAGATTCTCACGGTCGTAATGATTAGTTACTTGATTTTTCCAAAAGCTTGTATGAAACCTTTTGAAAATCTAAAAATCTGCCAGCATCAGCAGCATCAGTGGTGGGAATTGCACGAACCCTTAAATCTCTTTGACTGTTAGCTCCGTCTTTTCTAGCTCTGTAACATTTTTTTCTAGACAGACGGTTTGGTGTAATGGTGAAGGCACCAAGCTTAAAACCAGGAAACCGTGAGTCCTAGTCCTGATTTAAGACAGCTGGGCAATTTTAACTTAACTTAGAATAACAGAGTTGGAAGGGACCTTGGAGGTCATCTAGCCCAACCCCCTGTTCAATCATTTCTAACAAGTGGAAGTCCAGTCGCTTTTTGAAAGCCTCCACTGATGAAGCAACCAAAACCTCTGTAGGTAGGCTGTTCCACTGGTTGATTGTTCTCACTGCCAGAATCAATTTTGGCTCAAACATCAGGAGACGGTGAGTTCTAGTTCCGCCTTAGGCATGAAAGCCGGCTGGGTGACTTTGGGCCAATCACCAAGAGATGGTGAGTTCTAGTCCCGCCTTAGGCATGAAAGCCAGTTGGGTGACTTTGGGCCAATCACCAGGAGACGGTGAGTTCTAGTCCCGCCTTAGGCATGAAAGCCGGCTGGGTGACTTTGGGCCAATCACCAGGAGACGGTGAGTTCTAGTCCCGCCTTAGGCATGAAAGCCAGCTGGGTGACTTTGGGCCAATCACCAGGAGACGGTGAGTTCTAGTTCCGCCTTAGGCATGAAAGGCAGGTGGGTGACTTTGGGCCAATCACCAGGAGACGGTGAGTTCTAGTTCCGCCTTAGGCATGAAAGGCAGGTGGGTGACTTTGGGCCAATCACCAGGAGACGGTGAGTTCTAGTTCCGCCTTAGGCATGAAAGGCAGGTGGGTGACTTTGGGCCAATCACCAGGAGACGGTGAGTTCTAGTTCCACCTTAGACATGAAAGCCAGCTGGGTGATTTGGGCCAATCACCAGGAGACGGTGAGTTCTAGTCCCGCCTTAGGCATGAAAGCCAGCTGGGTGACTTTGGGCCAATCACCAGGAGACGGTGAGTTCTAGTCCCGCCTTAGGCATGAAAGCCAGCTGGGTGACTTTGGGCCAATCACCAGGAGACGGTGAGTTCTAGTCCCTCCTTAGACACGAAAGCCTCTGGGTGGCTTTCAGCCAATCACCAAGGAAAGTGGCTTGCTTGTGATTGGAAGTGACTTCTCGTGCAGTCGCTTCCTTTTGGGTTCCTCTTTGCAAAGATGGACTGTTTCTCCTTCAGACCGGATACAGAGGTGATCTCTCCAATGGCCTTGTGTGTGTCTCTCTCTCAAATATATAAGTCGACTTTGTCCTCAGTTCGCCTGGTGAATAACGACCTAATATGGATCTGAAGGTCAGGAATGTTCCTTTCCCCCCCCCCTTCTTTTAAAAAAAACCTCTCTGTGAACAAATAAATCACATGTAAAATAGATGTATATTTGGCATCTGGGGCTTTATGGAGAACTTAGTGTTCCTTGCTGCTTTGACCCAAATGCATCACTCCGAATGGAGTTTTTTAAATATATGGCATCTGCTCTTCTTGTTTTCATTTTTAACCTGCTCTAAATAGAAGCCTCCGTTTTTAATTTGAGGGAGATGCCAATACTCTGTTGTGCTGCTATGACAGAGGCATCTATTTTGTTCCGGCGGTATCACATCTAGGCTCCCATCTACTACCTTGACTTATGAGTGCAATTAAGCCCAGAATTACTATTGCGAGTAATGGCAATAATTAACAGAATCACAGAATAATAGAAGAGATGGAAGGGACCTTGGAGGTCTTCTAGTCCAACCCCCTCCTCAGGCAGGAAACCCTACACCACTTCAGACAAATGGCTGTCCAATCTCTTCTTTAAAAACTTCCAGTGTTGGAGCCTTCACAACTTCTGGAGGCAAGTTGTTCCACTGGTTAATTGTTCTAACTATCGGGAAATTTCCTCTTAGTTCTAGATTGCTTTTCTCCTTGATTAGTTTCCATCTGATGCTTCTTGTCCTGCCTTCAGGTGCTTTGGAGAATATTTTAGATTAGATTAACAGAGTTGGAAGGAACCATGTAGATCCATGATGGCGAACCTATGGCACGAGTGCCACAGGTGGCGCACGGAGCCATATCGGTGGGCACACAAGCGTTGCCCTAGCTCAGCCAGCTGATTTTGGGGCCTTTCAGTCCCACCGGAAGTCAGGCTGTTTCCAGCCTTAGGAGGACCTCTGGGGCGGAGGCTGTTTTCGTCCTCCCCAGACTCCTAGAAAGGCTCTGGAGCCTGGGGAGAGTAAAAAACGGGTCTTCCGGTCCCACCGGAAGTCAGCAAATGGGCCATTTCTGGCCTCCGGAGGGCCTCCAGGTGTGTGTGAGGAAGGCCGTTTTTGCCCTCCCCAGGCTCCTAGAAAGGCTCTGGAGCCAAGAAAACCTCTGAGCGTGGGGAGGACGATAAACGGGCCTCGCGTGCCAAAAGTGGGGGGAGTGTGGGAGGGTCGTGCACGCATGTGCGGGGTGCATTGAATTATGGGTGTGGTCATGCGCCTACGCGACACCCCCCCCCCGCAGTCCCCCTGCTTTTGGCACATGACGACAAAAAGGTTAGCCGTCGCTGTTGTAGGTCGTCTAATCCAACCCCCCACCCAAGCAGGAGACCCTATACCATTGACCCCCCTCATCCTTGTGGCAACCCCTGAGCTATTGGAAGACTGCTATCACGTCCTTCTTTTCATTAAATTAGACACCCCCAATTCTTCTTATCTTTTAGCCTCCAGTCCCCTAATCATCTCTGTCGCTCTAAACAAATCTTAACAAATTAAACAGGTCACCATGGGGCTGTCGCTGATTTTATCATCTTTTTGCACTGGCATGAAATGAACACAGAGGACATTACGTCGATCAATTTTATCCCATGGGCATTTTTGCCAGAATACAGAAATAAATGCCAGGGGGAGGGGAAAAAAATCAAAATGTATTGTCACATCATCATGGAATGCTGCAAACAACTGTAAGTACCTTTTGGGAGGTGTATTGTAACTTCAGCTGGTTTCAAAGCCACTGGTTGTTAAGCAAGCACTTTTTTTTCTTTTTTTCTTTTTAAATTTTTTTTTAATTCCTAAACATTTTTGAAAAACAGTGCCTTGTCAGGATAACATTTACAAATAGGAGAAAAACCAAAGAAAAGGCGATAGTAAAACGTAACACACCAACTTATGTTAATAACAATAATATAATAATATAACAACAGTAATTATAATAGTATAACCAAAAAACTTAAACTAAATTTCTTCTTACATTAGCTTGCTTACATTTTTACCCTTACTATAGTTATAGTTTTATACATCTTTATTTTCTATATTAACAAATATCAACATTCATAAACTTACTTTCTCTCATTTCTACCTCTTGTCTCTATCCATTCATAAAATTTATTCATTTATTTATTTATTTTGTCACATTTCTATGCCGCCCAACTCCCAAGGGACTCTTAAAATTAATTCCATGTCCGATAATATTCTGAGTCTTCTTTATCTTTAATTTTTAAAGTTAGTCTATCCATTTCCACACAATCCCAAATTTTCCTAATTATATCCTCGTCCAGAGGGTTGTTTTTTTTTTTTAATTTGATTTATATGCCGCCCTTCTCTGGAGACTCAGGGCGGCTTACAATGCGCTAAGCAATAGCCTTCATCCTTTTGTATATTTATACAAAGTCAGCTTATTGCCCCCACAAACTGGGTCCTCAATTTACCTACCTTAGAAAGGATGGAAGGCTGAGTCAACCTTGAGCCCGGTGAGATTCGAACCTGCAGTAATTGCAGGCAGCTGGTCTTAATAACAGGGTGCTTTAGACCACTGTACTATCAAGGCTCTTTTTCACATCTTATTCCCGTTTTTCCAGTATTTAGCATATATAATCCTTGCTGCCGTCAGTATATGTAACACTACGTATGAAAGCAGGTGCTTTCTAATGGGAAAGAAATCAACTATACATTGGAGTTACTGATTTTTTTGCAATTCTGGGTTCCAGAAACTTCTGTCCGGTCAAAGAAATGTTTCCAAATCTTCTAGGAAGCTTCCTAGGATGCTAGCAATCCTTTGACCAAATTTTCAAGAAAAGATTGGACCACCGTTCATCCAGGACTCCTGTCTTGGACAATAGAGTTGAACTAGAAGGTCTCTGAGTGCCCCTTATAACCAGAAGTAGGTTTCAGCAGGTTCTGACCAGTTCTAGAGAACCGGTAGTGCAAATTTTGAGTAGTTTGGAGAACCGGTAGTAAAATTTTGACTGGCCCCGCCCCCATCTATTCCCTGCCTCCCAAGTCCCAGCTGATCAGATTTTGCAGTAACCTTCCCCTGGATTGGGATGGGAATGGACATTTTACAGTATCCTTTCCCTGCCACGCCCACCAAGCCACGCCCACCAAGCCATGCCACGCCCACCAAGCCACACCCACAGAAACGGTAGTAAAAAAATTTGGAAACCCACCACTGCTTTCAACCCACTGAGTCTATGGTTTTGCTAAACAAAACCAATTAGCCAGACAACCAGATCCAGTGGATCAAACGTGAAGTGTTAATATCACTTTATAATGCCTTGGTAAGATCACACTTGGAATATTGCATCCTGTTTTAGTCGCCACAATATAAAAAGCTGTTGAAACTCTGGAAAGAGTGCAGAGAAGAGCAACAAAGATGATTAGAATAGAATAGAATAGAATGGAATGGAATGGAATGGAATAGAATAGAATAGAATAGAATAGAATAGAATAGAATAGAATAGAATAGAATAGAATAGAATAGAATAGAATAGAATAGAATAGAAAAATGGAGTGGAGTGGAGGAGTAGAGTAGAGAATAGAATAGAATAGAATAGAATAGAATAGAATAGAATAGAATAGAATAGAATAGAATAGAATAGAATAGAATAGAATAGAATAGAATAGAATAGAATAGAATTCTTTATTGGCCAAGTGTGATTGGACACATAAGGAATTTGTCTTTGGTGCATAGGCTCTCAGTGTACATAAAAAGACAAGATACATTCGTCAAGAATCATAAGGTACAACACTTAATGATAGTCATAGGGAAACAATCAATATAAATTTTAAGGATACAAGAACAGTCATACAGTCATCAGTGGGAGGAGATGGGTAATAGGAACGATGAGAAGATTAATAGTAATGCATTCTTAGTAACTAGTTTGACTATTAGAGTCAAACTATTAGGGGACTAGAGGCTAAAACATACAAAGAATGGTTGGAGGAACTGGGTATATGTAGGTTTAATGAAAAGAAGGACCAGGGGAGACATGATAGCAGTGTTCCAATATCTCAGGGGCTGCCCCAAAGAAGAGGAAGTCAAGCTATTCTCCAAAGCACCTGAGGGCAGGACAAGAAGCAATGGGTGGAAACTCATCAAGGAGAGAAGCAACTTAGAACTAAGGAGAAATTTCCTGACTGTGAGAACAATTAACCAGTGGAACAACTTGCCTCCAGAAGTTGTGGCTGCTCCAACACTGGAAAAAGTGACTTACAACCAGTATTCGCACTTACAACCATCACAGTTTTCCATAGTCACAGATCAAAATCAAAAATGGCAACTGGCATGTATTTACAATTGTTGCACCATCCCAAGGTCGTGCGCTCCCCACTTGCGACCTTCCCAGCCAGCTTCAGAGAAGCAAAGTCAATGGAAGAAGCCAGATTCACTTCACCAACTGCAATGATTTGTTTAATGTCCGTGCCCAAAACGGATGTAAAACCGGGTGTGACTCACTGAAATTCAGGTCCCAGTTGGGGTTGCCACAAAGAAGAGGGGGTCAGTCTATTCTCCAAAGCACCTGAGGGCAGGACAAGAAGCAATGGGTGGAAACTAATCAAGGAGAGAAGCAACCTAGAACTAAGGAGAAATTTCCTGGCAGTTAGAACAAATAACCGGTGGAACTACTTGCCTCCAGAAGTTGTGGCTGCTCCAACACTGGAGGTTTTCAAGAAGAGGTTGGACAACCATTTTCTGAATTGGTTGAGCAGGCTGGGGTTGAATTAGAAGACCTCCAAGGCAGTGGTGGGTTCCTTCCGGTTCAGCCCGGTTCAGCTGAACCGGTAGCGGTGATGATATGATGTCACCGAACCGGTTTTCCCCCCCACCTCACCCCCCACCCCCCATGTTATTCTTACCTTTTATTTGGCCCCACCCCCAATCTATTGCTGCCTCTTGAATCCCAGCTAATGGCTAGAAGGAAAAAAACTGTTTAAACTCTTGCCGTGGGGCTTCAAAGGGCCGCCCTACAGCTGATCAGTGTTAAAAGGCAGTGTGGTGGTAAACCGGTGCCTCCAAAAACGAATGAGTAGACAGGTGCCTCCAAAAACAAATGAGTAGACCAGTACAGCTTTGCAAGCAGTTAAAAGCCTGGTAGGCCAGTACCTCTGCTAAATCCTAAAAGAATTGTCACATGACCATCAAGCCACGCCCACAAAATAAGCCACGCCCACAGAACCAGTAGTAAAAAAATTTAGAACCCACCCCTGCTCCAAGGTCCCTTCCCACTCCGTTATTCTGTTATTATTATTATCAGTGCTGTGGATTCAAGACTCCAGAAACCTCAGATATCAAATGCCAGTGAAAATTGGGAGTGAAAAACCTTCAGGCTTCTGAAGTCTCCGGAAATGCACTTGGCTTTATTTGCTATCTCCTTCAGAGTAAAATGCCCCTTGCCTTTCCTGAAGAGTGGGTTCCCCCCCCCTGTTTTTCCTACAAAACAAAGCAATGAGTTATTATGAGAAGTGCCACTATATCAAGTCAATGCAGCGTTCTTCCGTGACGCAGCTTCCATTGCTACGCTACCAAACACTAGCAATCCATACACTCTTACTCATCCGCTAGAGTTAATTGGAGAGGGAAATTGTGGTTTAATTATGTTTGTCAGTCTTGGCCCTGGTGTTGTGGCCCGCCAGCGGCCCGCAGAGCTGGCAGCATATTCAGACAGTGAGGAGGTTGGGGAGGAACATGGGCCAGTCCTGGAGTCTGGGGAAGGCTCTGATGAGGGCTCTGCGTCAGAGGCAGAGATGGGGCCAGGGCCGTCCGACAGTTATCAGCCTCCTTCGGAGTCAGACATCAGTGAGGCAGACGAACAGCTGGAGCCTGTTCCAAGAGTGCGTATGCACAGAGTTGCCAGACGAAGGGAACAGCTAAAGAACAAGGGTCGACTTGGGAGTAAGGCCACAGGTGGATGATGAATGGCCCCTCAGCTGCAAATATTCTCTTCCACCTTGCTTAAACTGGACAGACCATTCATGTTCGGGTTTTTCGACCAAGCACGTCACCATCTTCTGCTCAGGGGTGGGTTCTAAAATATTTTACTACCGGTTTTGTGGGCGTGGCTTATTTTGTGGGCGTGGTTTGATGGTCATGTGACAATTCTTTAGGATTTAGCAGAGGTACTGGTCTACCAGGCTTTTAACTGCTTGCAGAGCTGTACCAGTCTTCCCATTTGTTCTTGGAGCGTTCCAGTCTACCTATTTGTTTTTTGGAGGCACCGGTCTACCCATTTGATTTTGGAGGCACCGGTCTACCCATTTGTTTTTGGAGGCACCGGTCTACCCATTTGATTTTGGAGGCACCGGTCTACCCATTTCTTTTTTGGAAGCACCAGTCTACTCACTTGATTTTGGAGGCACCAGTCTACTCATTTGATTTTGGAGGCACCAGTCTACCCATTTGTTTTTGGAGGCACCGGTCTACCCATTTGTTTTTTGGAGGCACCGGTCTACTCATTTGATTTTGGAGGCACCGGTCTACTCATTTGATTTTGGAGGCACCGGTCTACCCATTTGTTTTTGGAGGCACCGGTCTACTCATTTGTTTTTGGAGGCACCGGTCTACTCATTTGATTTTGGAGGCACCGGTCTACCCATTTGTTTTTGGAGGCACCGGTCTACCCATTTGTTTTTGGAGGCACCGGTCTACTCATTTGATTTTGGAGGCACCGGTCTACCCATTTGTTTTTGGAGGCACCGGTCTACTCATTTGTTTTTGGAGGCACCGGTCTACTCATTTGATTTTGGAGGCACCGGTCTACCCATTTGTTTTTGGAGGCACCGGTCTACCCATTTGTTTTTGGAGGCACCGGTCTACTCATTTGATTTTGGAGGCACCGGTCTACCCATTTGTTTTTGGAGGCACCGGTCTACCCATTTGTTTTTGGAGGCATCGGTCTACCCATTTGTTTTTGGAGGCACCGGTCTACCCATTTGTTTTTGGAGGCACCGGTCTACCCATTTGTTTTTGGAGGCACCGGTCTACCCATTTGATTTTGGAGGCACCGGTCTACTCATTTGATTTTGGAGGCACCGGTCTACTTATTTGTTTTTGGAGGCACAGGTCTACTCATTTGTTTTTGGAGGCACCGGTTTACCCATTTGTTTTTGGAGGTACCGGTCTACCCATTTGTTTTTGGAGGCACTGGTCTATTCATTTGTTTTTGGAGGCACCGGTCTATCACCACACTGCCTTTTAACACTGATCAGCTGTAGGGTGGCCCTTTGAAGCCAAGAATTTAAACCGTTTTTTCCCTTCTAGCTGATCAGCCGGGACTCGGGAGGCAGTGAATAGATTGGGAGCGGGGCCAAATAAATGGTAAGAACAATGCAGGGGCAGGACGGGAGGGCCCAGCTCCCGAACAAAGAGAACCGGTTCGGTGACATCATATCGTCACCGCTACCGGCTTGGCCGAACCGGGCCGAACCGGGCCAAACCGGGAGGAACCCACCACTGATGCTGCTGCTGATGACCTCCATAATTCAGTCCATGTGTCCGACGTTTAGCATCTTCACCCACAGTAAACATTGTGTAGCAGGACCCACTGCCCTGCCTGCCCCAACGCTCCCATTTACAAATGATTCCCAAAGGCATGTGGCTGTGGCATCTGTTCTCTGAGCTGGAGAGCTGTTTGGGCTGAGCTCCGACAGGCCATAATTCCTTATTACTGAGCATCTGTTGATGTTATCAAGGCGTTCTGAAGACTGCCTTGCAGCCCAACGGTTTGCATTTCGGAAAAACTGAGCTGATGAGAAAAACAAACTGACACTCGGTTGCCGCTGCCTAGTGAGGGATGGAAGTACACAGCATCTTCTCCCTGTCATTCCAATGACAAATGCGGCTCACGCAATTAGCAAGAAAGCCGAATTTGGCTCCATGCTAGAAAGAAAGGCAAAGAGTTAAAGAAGAATTGATTGTTCCGCTTTCAAATCCCTGCAGTTTTCTTTTATATATATATAAAACAGGCAGTGGTGAAATGTAAAATTTGTTACTACCGGTTCTGTGGGCGTGGCTTGGTGGAGGGTTATGTGACTGGGTGGGCGTGGCCAACTTTTTTTATTATTATTCTTAAAACCATTTTTTTCTTCAACCTCTTCAGCCAAAGAGGTTGTAGAAAAAATGCTTTTAAAAGCCTCTGACGATCCCAGCTGAGTTGCTTGATCGTCAGAGGCTTTTTTTTTGCTTTTAAAAACATTTTTTCTATAACCTCTTCGGCCGAAGAGGTTGTAGAAATTATGCTTTTAAAAGCCTCTGATGATCCCAGCTGAGTTGCCTGATCGTCAGAGGCTTTTTTTTCTTTTAAAAACATTTTTTCTATAACTTCTTCGGCCAAAGAGGTTGTAGAAAAAATGCTTTTAAAAGCCTCTGATGATCCCAGCTGAGCCGCACGATCATCAGAGGCTTTTTTAAAAAAACTTTTAAAAGCATTTTTTTCCGCCGAAGAGGTTGTAGAAAAAATGCTTTTTAATTTTTTTTTAAAAAGCCTCTGATGATTGCATGGCTCAGCTGGGCATGGGGGGTGGGCAGGGATTTTTGCTAATGGTTCTCCGAACCACCCACCGCCATCACTACCGGATCCGGCGATCTGGTCCGAACTGGGAGCATTTCACCCCTGATGACAGGGTTGAAAAGAACCTTAGAGATTTAACATATTAACAGAGTTGGAAGGGACCTTGTAAGTCAACTAGTCCAACCCTCCACCTAAGCAGGAGACCTTACACCATTTCTGACAGATGACAGTCCAATCTCTTCTTGAAAGTCTCAAGAGATGAAGCTCCTACAACTTCCAAAAGCAACTTATGTTCCTTCGGTTGATGGTTCTCACAGTCAGAAAATTTCTCCTTATTTCCAAGTTGAATCTCTCCTTCATCAGTTTCCATCCATTATTCCTTGTCTGGCCTTCAGGTGCTTTGGAAAACAGGTTGACCCCCTCCTCTCTGTGGCAGCCCGTCCAATATTGGGATCATGTCTCCCCTGGTCCTTCTCTTCACTAGACTAGCCAGGCCCAGTTCCTGCAACCGTTCATTGTATGTTTCAGCCTCCAGTCTCCTAATCATCCTGGTTGCTCTTCTCTGCACTCTTTCTAGAGTCTCGACATCTTCTTTTATAGTGTGGTGACCAAAACTGGATGCAGTACTCTAGGCGTGGTCTTACTAAGGCTTTATAGAGTGGTATTAGTACCTGTTACAAGGAATGGTGGATCAGGCCCAATAAAGAGACTTGAGTCATCTGGTAAAATATAACTCTTTTATTTGCAGGTTCATCACATCATCACTTGAATGCATCAGGAACTGGGGTGAGGAGAGGTGTGCCCACCTTTTATACCTGTGGGCGGGGATTCAGGTAAGGAGGGGCTTATGGGAGGAGCTGACCAGGTGGGAGTCTGGGTTAACCCCTGCACTACTGCACTATAGCTGATCCCTGGCACGGGCAGAGCATTTATACCTGACAAATCCCCCTCTAAATGCCTGACCCGTGTCTGTAGGCCTGACTGACTAGTTGGTACCCTGGGGTGGATGTTGAGCTTGGAAACTAAGTGTGAGTGTTGTTTGCCTTGTAGGGGTTTCGTGAGTATGTCTGCGGTCTGTTCCTCTGTATCGCAGTGTATGGCTTTTATGAAACCAATTCTGGAGAGCTGTCTAACGTGCTTATATTTTATGTCTATGTGCCTTGACCTTTGTCCTACAGCGTCGGACATGGATATCTCTATGGCGGCTTTGTTATCTTCATATATATTTATTGGGTAAGCTGGTTCTCTCCACACGCTGGCAAGTAGGTCGTCGAACCAGATGAGGTTGTTGGCGGCTTTGGAGAGGCATATGTATTCGGCTTCGGTAGTCGAAGTTGCCACTAGGATTTGTTTGCCTGAGTACCAATGCACTGGGCAGTTATTTAAGTAGAATATGTACCCAGATGTGCTTTTGCGGCCTTTGGCGTCTCCGGCCCAGTCAGCATCAGCGTAGCATGTGAGGATGGGTTCTTCGGATTTTTCAGGCTCTAGGGTTAAGCATGCATTGACACTCTGTTTCAGGTATCTTAGTACCCTTTTTACTGCGTCCCAGTGGTATGTGGTGGGTTTGCTCACGTGCCTGGATAGTAAATTAACAGATAGGGCAATGTCCGGTCTGGTCCAGTTGGCGATATACAGGAGGGAGCCTATGATTGACCTGTACAGCGTGTTGTCTCCAAATTCGGGTGATTCATCATGCATGTTTTTTAGAAAGTCCGCCTGCATGGGTGAATCACATCCCTTGGCGTCTGCCATGTTGCATTTATGGAGCAACTCTTCTATCTTCTCTTTCTGCGACAGTTGGAAACCCTTTGGCGTCTGGTTGACTTGTACTCCCAGGTATCGGTTTATCCTCCCAAGGTACTTTAGGGTGAAATGCTCGCTCAGCCTGCTGGCGAAGGTGTTGCGGTTGGCTTCGTGTTTGCTGATGTATAGAATGTCATCCACGTAAACTAGGATGTATTCTGGTGAGTCCCCCTCTTTCCTGGTGAAGAAACAGTTGTCAGCTATGGTCGCCGTGAATCCCATAGACTTCAGGGCCTCTACCAGGCATTCGTACCACCGTTTGCCTGATTGCTTTAGTCCATACAGGCTCTTATGAAGTAACCAGGTGTCCCCTCTGTTGGTTTCTTTGCTGTGGGGGGCTCTGATGTATATCTCCTTGTCTAGGTTGGCGTGCAGGTAAGCGGTCTGCACATCGAACTGGTGTACTTCCAGCCCTAGCAAGGATGTGATGACCAGGGCGCTCTTGACGCTCTCTGTTCTTACGGTGGGCGAATAGGTGTCTGTGTAATCCTCCGGAAACCTTTGAGCAAACCCCTGGGCAACTAATCTTGCCTTGTATAGGTTTTGGCCCCCCTCTAAGTTCTTGACTTTGAATATCCATCGGGTGCCTATTGTGTTCTTGCCCTCTGGGACTTTGGTGGGGGTGTACACCTCCAGCTTCCTCAGGCTGTCCAGTTCCTTGGCCATGGCTAACTCCCACTTTACCCTCTCCCCCTGGGGTAGTCTTAGCACCTCTTCGTATGAGTTTGGCGTGACGTGGTTTGCATGCACGTGCATCACGTAATCATTTAACCTTTTTGGCAGCTGGTTTCTGGTCGATCTGACCGGCCTGGTTGCTGCCTGCTCAGTGTCATGCAGATATCTGGCTTCTCTTTGTGTCAGTGATTCGACACTTATCTTGGGATGATTCTCTTTCCATCCCTCAACCTTGATGCCTTGGAGGTCGGGCTTGGGCCTGCTCCCTTCCTGCTTACTCACTGTCTTGTTTTTGTTTTGGGTTTGCTCGATTGGGCTATCCTCCTGCTTGGTGGGTACCTCATTTAGGTGTAACCTGGACCAGTTGGCTTGCTCATGGAATGCCGCTGTTCTGGAGACCACAAACCTATTATTATTGTCCACAAACCTGAAGCCCTTGGTTCCTGGCTCGTACCCCATAAACCTGAGCCTTCTGGACACCTTATCCCCTTTCTTGCGCAACTGCTTGGGTATGTGTACATCAGCCGTTACACCGAACACATGTAGGTGTGCTATCTGCGGCTTCTTGTTATACATGACCTCGTAGGGTGTTTTGTCTATCACACTGGACCATGTTCTATTTAATGTATAGTTGGAGTAGACCAGGGCTTCAGACCAGAAGTGTTGGCCAATTCCCGCGTCCTCTAGGGCGCACCTGACCATCGTTTGCAGCGTGGAGTTCCGTCGTTCTGCGACCCCGTTCTGAAAGGCGGAAAACGGGGACGACGTAAAGTGAATCACGCCTTTGGACCTGAGCCAATGTGAGAAGTCCTTAGATAGAAACTCAGACCCTCTGTCGGTCATGATCTGTTTGATCTGTTTGTTGTTTTGGATTTCTACTCTTTTATAGAATTCTTTGAATTTTTGGAAGGCCTCATCCTTTTTTCTTAAGGTGTAGACGAAGCCATATCGACTATGGTCATCCACTATGGTGAGGAAGTACCTTTTTTTATAAGTTATGGATGGCCTTAGGGGCCCTACCAGGTCCATGTGTACTAGGTCGAATATTTGGTTGGCGGCGCGTAATGACTTCTTGGGTCTGGGTTTTACTTTTAGTTTTGAACACTTGCACACCGAGCACTCGAGGTAGTTTTCACAGTTTTTTATTATGGCACCCTCGGTACAATTGGCCATTTTTTGTATCACAGGAAAACTGGCGTGTCCAAGCTTGCGATGCAGCAGGTGGGCACAGTTGTCGTGCATTGGTTTGCCTATTGAGGGTCTCCTTTGGGTGTATTTGTTGTGTTGTGTCTCTGGTGTCGTGTTGTCATTGTTATCTACCTCCCTCCCGTCTACCTGTTCACCCTCAGCCCTGCCTTGGTCAGTGTCTTCTGCATTCTCTGAGCTGGTGTTTATGCTGTGGGCGTAATCCTCACAGAAAGTTATGTATGGTAACCCTTGGTCAATGGTTACTCTCCCTATATCCTTCCCGTCTTTGCTAACCTTCACGTTGCCTTTTGAGAATATCATCTCAATCCCTGATTCCCTGCTAAGTTTTACTGCAGCCAGGATGTTGTGGGGTATCTCCGGGACTAGTAGTACCCCCTCTATTTTCCCTACGCCTGGTAATGTAATTGCCCCTTTGCCTGTTACTCTAACTTGGTTTTGGTCTGCAACTTTGATAGAAAAATCCTCTCTCTTGAATGATGAGAGGAGTTCCTGATTGTATGTGGTGTGGTTGGAGGCCCCCGAGTCCAGGAGCCAAGAGCTGGTGTCTTTGTTTTGGTGTGTGGTGTGTGTGTGCTCCCCTATCCCATATAGGGACCCTGTCCTGCTGTCGCGTGAGCTGTCCCTGTTTCCCTTCCTATCCCTGGGGATGGGTGAGTCTCTACGCCTATACCTATCTTCGGATGTGTGCCTTTCTGTTTGTCTGTACCTATGCTCTGGCCTGCCTCTCTCCCTATAGTTCTTGGGGCAGTCCCTTTTGATGTGTCCCCTCGACCCGCAGATGTAGCACTCGGGCGTGTTGTGTTGTTTCTCTTGGAAGACTACTCTCTTCTCACTCTTGTATTCTCTGGGAGGGCCGGGGCGGCCCCTCCTCAGATTATCTTCTGCGATGAGCCTGTTGGATAGCCTCTCCACAGACAGCATCCCTAGGCTGACGGTGTCTAAGTGTGTCAGGAAGCTATTCCATGAGTGATCTAAAGAGTTGATTATCACACTCTTCATGATTTGGTCAGAAATAACTTCTCCCCTAAGATGTAGCTCTGCTCTGGTACCGCTTAAGGACACTAGGTGCTCACTCATGGGTGTCCCTGGCTTAAGTCTGGCGGAAAAGAATTCCTTGGAAATTTGTGTGGTGGTGGACACACTCTCACTATAAAACAACCCAAACATTTTCCCTATGATTTCGGATACTGTGAGGTTGTGGCCAATACAGTGGTAAATGGTGGGGGAAATACTGGCAATTAAAAGATAGAATGCCTTATGGTGCATGCAATCTAGCTCTAAAGTCCATGGTCTCTCAGGGGGGTCATTAATAAAATGAGACATGTTTTCTTTCAGAAATACCACCTGGAGCTGCTGTGACCACTCTAGGATATTGCCCCCATCCATCCTCAACTTGGGAAAGTCAACAGGTAAGTTCCCAGCACTAGTAGTAAAATTACTTACTGCTGGCTGCTGTCCATGGTTCCTTATGTCTCTATAGCAGCAATAGGGCATAGGAACGCTTGCCGGTAATTTAAAAGTCCCGCTTTGTAATTTTTTTCTTTTTTCTTCTTCTAGGCGGAAGAGCGCATGCGCGAAGTCCATTTCAGCTCCGCCGTCGCCGAGGAAGGACCTGTTCATCGCGGCTCCGCTGTGGAGGCCTCTGCCGGTCGGGTAGGCCTCGGCTTCGTACTTGGGGGTCCAGATGTGCTCCTGGGGGCGTCGTCCAGCGGCTGCTTCTCCCGAGTGAAGATCCTGGCGGCGTTGGGGCTCCGGTGACGGCTGTAAGTAGCTGCCCCAATCCATGCGGTCCGGGGTGCGCGGCCTGGGCGATCGGAGGCGCGGTGTCCCTGGGGTGCGAAGGTGGGCTGGCGAATCGCCGCGGGCGTCGGTGGCTCTTGGGTGGGCGCTCCGCTGTCCCTCTCCTCGTCTTCCCTTCTGCTTCGGCCTCTCCGGCTTCTCTTTGGTAATTTTGAGGCCTGGGCCGAAGGCGGCGGCAAGGGTCTTCATGGCCCTATCGACTTGCCGCTCGCTGGGGGTGTACCAGGGGTCGGAGTCAGATTCGGTTCCCTCTCCCTGGTCACTTTCATCATTGTTTATGGCCCGGCATTTTTCGCGCGCCGGCCATTTTGAATTCTGATCGCTGATTGGTTGGGGGTCGGCCATCTTGTCTGACCATGTGGACAAAGATGGCCGCCGTTTCAAATTTAGAGCGGGGCTTTGGGGCTCGGTGGCCGTTGGAAGTGCCCTTTTGGGCGATCCACTCACCGAGTCCAGCTCCTCAAGTTCAGAGTCCGAGCCCTCTTCGCTCCTTGCCACTTCGCGGTCGATTATGAAGCTCCGCAGGTCGGCAAGGAGGTTCTTGTCACCGGCTCGCTCTTTCAGCAGCTGCAGGACGTCGAGTCGCAGCTTCTCTTCCTCTTGGTCGTGGTGGTGGGCCCTTTTTCCTTTTTCGATCTCCCCCCTTTCTTCCGTCGCTGTGGCTTTGGGGGTGGCTGAGGTTCCTGCCTTCCCTGGCGAGTCCGATGGGTTGCTCTCCCGTTGCTTCGGAGGTGTCGCCATTCTGCAGGTAGGTATGGGTCCTTGTTTTGTGGCTTGGGATCTTTGGGCCTTACCAACCATCCTCTGCTACCATTTTGTTACAAGGAATGGTGGATCAGGCCCAATAAAGAGACTTGAGTCATCTGGTAAAATATAACTCTTTTATTTGCAGGTTCATCACATCATCACTTGAATGCATCAGGAACTGGGGTGAGGAGAGGTGTGCCCACCTTTTATACCTGTGGGCGGGGATTCAGGTAAGGAGGGGCTTATGGGAGGAGCTGACCAGGTGGGAGTCTGGGTTAACCCCTGCACTACTGCACTATAGCTGATCCCTGGCACGGGCAGAGCATTTATACCTGACAGTACCTCCCTTGATCTTGATTGTCTCCCTCTGTTAATGCAATTTAGGATTGCATTGGCTTTTTTGGCTACCACCGAACACTGTTGGCTCATATGTAGCTGGTTGTCCACTAAGACTCCAAGATCTCTCTCCCAGTCACTGCTATTAAGCCTGTTTTCACCCAGTCTGTGTGTGTACTTTTGGTTTTTCTTGCCTAAGTGTAAGATTTACTTACATCTTCTTCTAATCCAACCTCCTGCTCAAGCAGGAAACCCTAATACTATTTCAGAGAAATGGTTGTCCTATCGCTTCTTAGAAATTTCCAGTGATGGAGCACCCACAACTCAGCACCCATCAATAATTAATATTGATTAATTGTTCTAACTGTCAGGAAATTTCTCCTTAGTTCTAGGTTGCTTCTCTCCTTGATTAGTTTCCACCCATTGCTTCTTGTCCTGCCTTCAGGTGCTTTGGAGAATAAGTTGACTCCCTCTTCTTTGTGGCAGCTGCGCAAATATTGGAACACTGCTATCATGTCTCCCCTAGTCCTTCTTTTCATTAAACCAGACCGGGGTCGGCAACCTTAAACACTCAAAGGGCCACAAAGGTCCTAACCGGAAGCCCCATTCAATTCTGGAGCCAACCAGAAGTCCACTTCCCCTGCCATAGAGTCTCCTCCTAGAGTGACGTCCTTTTTCCTCTACCTATCCTAACCGAAAGCTGTATCAATTGTGGAGCCGACCAGCAACAGGGAGCCGCAGCAGAAGGATGAAAGAGCCACATGCGGCTCCAGAGCCGCAGGTTGCTGACCCCTAAACTAGACATACCCAGTTCCTGCAACCGTTCTTCATATGTTTTAACCTTCAGTCTCCTAATAATCTTTGATTGATGATTGAAATCCTGCAGATCAGATCCAAAGACAGAATGATCCAGAAGTAATCTTAAGTAGGAATCCATCTTCAAATAGTTGTGGATTCAGTCTGAAGTTTTCAGCTTCAAAGTTTCATTCAACTTTCATGACTTCTAAAATCTGGTCTGGTTTCTCTATTAGGGATGAATCCTGAAGCAAGGTTGCCCTCTGCTGGGAAAAGGCTTCGCCAAAAGTTTATTTTGCCTCAACCTCAACCTGCTTTCGCTTTATAAAGCCTTAGTAAGGCCACACTTGAAATATTGCATCCAGTTGTGGTCACCACATTAAAAAAAAGATGTTGAGACTTTGGAAAAAGTCCAAAGAAGAGCAACCAAGATGATTAGGGGACTGGAGGTTAAAACATACAAATTTATTTATTTATTTAGCATAGGGCTAGTCACACACAGTATTAAAACACTTCATTTTTATAGGTTAAAAACAATTAAAACAATAAAAAAGCAGTAAGAAAACCTAAGAGGAAAACAGAAATAACATTTCAAAGTTTAAGGTCGAGTTTGGAGATCCAGTCAGCAGCTGCAGAGGAAGTCCCTAGAATCTCCTGGATACCTTCTGTTAGGGCATTCCCTCACTATGTGCTGGATAGTCTGTCGAGGGCCCCCGCACTCACATTGTGCTGAAACATACAAAGAATGTGTAGGAAGTTAGCACCCACCCCTCTCCTAGAAAAATGAAATATTTTAGGAAATATTAAAAAGGCAGAATATTTTCCCCAAAAGAGAAACTCAGAGAGGCAGAAACTTAATTTTTCCCCACTTGGAACTGAACCCAGAAGGACAATTCTTCTAACAAATGGTTGCAGGAATTTGGTATGGCTAGTCTATTGAAAAGGAGGACTGGGGGGGACATGATAGCAATATTCCAGTATTTGAGGGGCTGCCACAAAGAAGAGGGGGTTAAATTATTTTCCAAAGCACCTGAAGGCAGGACAAGAAGCAACGGATGGAAACTAATCAAAGAGAGAAGCAACCTAGAACTAAGGAGAAACTTGGTGACTAACAGTGAGAACAATTAACCAGTGGAACAGCTTGCCACCAGAAGTGGTGGGTGTTTCAACACTGGAGGATTTTAAGAAGAGATTGGACAGCCACTTGTCTAAAATGATATAGGGCAGTGATGCCTAACCTTTTCGCCATCGTGTGCCAAAAGCGGGGGGAGCACGGGGGTGTCGCACACACGTGCCCACACCCATAATTCTATGTGCCCTGCCCCCGCACGCATCTGTGCACGATCCCCCCCACACACTCCCCCCACTTTTGGCATGCGATGACACAGTGGGCCCGGAAGTCCTGTTTTTCGCTCTCCCCAGGCTCCAAAGCCTTTCTAGGCGTCTGGGGAGGGTGAAAACGGCCTTCCCCAGCCCCCCCGGAGGCACTCCAGAGGCCGGAGATGGCCCATTTGCCAACTTCCGGTGGGACCAAAAGGCCTGTTTTTTGCTCTCCGCGGGGTCCAAAGCTTTTCTAGGAGCCTGGGGAGGGCAAAAATGGCCTTCCCCCCTACCTCCGGAGGCTGGAAACAGCCAGTTTCCTGACTTCCGGTGAGCCCAGAAGGCTCAAAAATCAGCTGGCCGGCACTTGCATGTGTGCCAGAATTGAGCTCGCCATAGGTTTGCCATCACGGATATAGGGTCTCCTGCTTGAGCAGGGGGCTGGACTAGAAGACCTCCAAGGTCCCTTCCAGCTCTATTCTGTTTGATTGATTGATTGATTGATTGATTGATTGAAGTGGATTGATTGTGCTGGCTGAGATCACACCTAATATCAGTGGTGGGTTTCTCCCAGTTCGGTCCGGTTCAGCCGAGCCGGTAGTGGTGACAATATGATGTCACCGAACCGGTTCTCTGCCCCTGCCCTCCCCCCCCCCCCATGTTATTCTTACCTTTTATTTGGTCCCACCCCCAATCTATTGCTGCCGCCTGACTCCCAGCTGATGACTAGAGGGAAAAAAAACTGTTTAAACTCTTGCCGCGGGGCTTCAAAGGGCCGTCCTACAGCTGATCAGTGTTAAAAGCAAACAAATGAGTCGGGTCGTAAGTGCAAGGACTGGTCGTAAGTGCGAGGACCTTCCAGAAATGACTCTGACCAGCTAGCCACGCCCACCTAGTCACATGACCTCCAAGCCACACCCACAAAATAAGCCACGCCCACAGAACCAGTAGTAAAAAAATTTAGAACCCACCCCTGCCTAATATGTTGACTGCATTCACACAATATTCTTAACCGTTTGGCTGGATTAATTAATTGGCTGGATTGGCACACAATATAGTGAATCATGAATAACAAGACAGACTGGACAGAACCCCCAACTCCCTACAGGTAGTCCTCAACATATGACCACAAATGAGCCCCAAATTTATGTTGCTCAATGAGACAATTGCTAAGTGAATTTTGTCCCATTTTGCCACCTTTCTCGTGATGTTGATAAGTGAATCACTGCCCTTGTTAGCACTGCACTTGTTTGTTAAGTGAATCTGGATTGCCTATTGATTTCGCTTGTGAGATGGACACAAAAGGGGATCGCGTGACCCCGAGGCATTGCAGCTGTCATAAATATGAGCCAGTTGCCAAGGGTCTGAATTTCGATCACGTAACCATGGGGACACTGCAGCGGTCGTAAGTGTGAAAAATGGTGATAAGTCATCTTTTTCATTGTAACTTTGAATGCTCATTAAATAGCCATAGCACTTATATACCGCTTCACAGTGCTTTACAGCCCCTCTCTAAGAGCGGTTTACAGATTCAGCCTCTGGCCCCCAACAATCTGGGTCCTCATTTTACCAACCTCAGAAGGATGGAAGGCTGAGTCAACCTTGAGATGGTCAGAATCGAACTATTGAACCACTAGCAGTCGGCAGTCAGCAGAAGTAGCCTGCACTACTGCATTCTAACCCCTGTGCCACCACGTCAATGAACTGTTGTAAGTTGAAGACTACCTGCACACTACAGAGATGGCAATATTGTACAGAGGGAAGAGGTGTTGGCAGTGTAGGTGTTGTGGCCCGTCAGCGGCCTGTGCAGCTAGTAGCTGATTCCGACAGCGAGGAGGCTGGTGTGGTGCTGCGCCAGCAGCCTGTGCAGCTGGCACTCAAGTCAGACAATGAGGAGGCTGGAGAAGATGTGGTGCCAGAGGTGGGGATTCAGCCAGGGTCTTCAGAACCTCCAGAAGCTCCCTTAAGTGAAAGGACGAAGAGGAGGAGCCTCTTCTCGATGCACAAATGCACAGAGCTGCCAAAAGGCAGGAGTGGCTCCTCAGGAGGAGGTCTCCTCAAGAGTAAGGCTTGGGGCTAATTGGCCACTCCCTTAGCCTATGACGGCCATGGCCAGGGGGGCTTTCTATCAGGTTCACCTGATACGCCTGTTGCGCCCCTTTCTGGATTGGGACTCCTTATGCATGGTCACTCATGCCCTCGTCACCTCCCGCCTGGACTACTGCAACGCTCTCTACATGGAGCTGCCCTTGAGGAGCACTCGGAGGCTCCAACTGGCGCAGGTACTTATGGGGGCGACATGGCGCTCCCACGTGACACCTCTCCTGCGCGAACTGCATTGGCTTCCAGTGGTCTTCCGGGTGCGCTTCAAGGTATTGGTTCTCATCTTCAAAGCGCTCCATGGCTTAGGGCCCGGTTATTTATGAGACCACCTTCTGCCACCGATAACCTCCCACCGGCCAATACGCTCCCACAGAGAGGGCCTCCTCAGGGTGCCGTCGGTCAGGCAATGTCGGCTGGCGACCCCCCGGGGAAGACCCTTCTCTGTGGGGGCACCCGCCCTCTGGAACGAGCTACCCCCAGGGATACGACTGATCCCAGACCTCCGTACCTTCCGCTGGGCTCTGAAGACTTTTTTATTTCAGCAAGCCGGGCTGGGTTAAAAATCTTTTAATTGTTGAATTTTATGGGTAAGGGGTTTTAAATTGGGGGGAAGCCAATATAAATTTAATTTTGTTTTTATAATATTTTAATGTTTATATTGTATGTTTTTTAATCTTGGCTGTTCACCGCCCCGAGTCCTTTGGGAGAGGGGGCGGTATAAAAATTTAAAAAATAAATA
The DNA here is from genome assembly GCF_029215685.1 of Pituophis catenifer annectens. Lineage (NCBI taxonomy): Eukaryota > Metazoa > Chordata > Lepidosauria > Squamata > Colubridae > Pituophis > Pituophis catenifer. The sequence goes on along the minus strand of NW_027257029.1, from coordinate 36,916 downwards.
AATAAATAAATAAATAAAATAAATTTAAGAAGGAACGCCGCTTGCAACAAGCTGTAGGGAACAACTTTAGTTCGCTCTCATTCGCGTCTGCAAAATTGCTTCTGGGCTTTCTGCCAACTCTAGTAAGACTGTGATTACCTTATCTTAGAATTCTGGTGGGCTGTTAAGACAGTTCATTAACAGCCTTTGAATGATAAAGACTAAGTTATTTGAGTAAAATAAGCTTGGTATAGAGTTTGTGTGTGCTGCGTTCTTTGGGGTCCGTAGCTGGGGCAGAACAGTAGTGAATGATGAAACACCCACAATTTCTGGAGGCAAGCTGTTCCACTGGTTAATTTTTTTCCCTTTTTAAATGCAAATTTTAATTCGTTTTTAATTTATTGGGGTGTTTTAAATCTGTCTTTGGCCAAATCGTTTAATTCGGTTTTATTCTGTTTTTAAATTTTGTATTTATGTGTTTTTATCTTGTGGCTGTTCACCGCCCTGAGTCCTTCGGGAGTAGGGCAGTATATAAATCAAATAAACAAACAAATAAATAAACAAATTGTTTCTCACTCAGTTCTAGGTTGCTTCTCTCCTCAATTAATTTCCATCCATCTTGGTTTCCCTTGAAACCAAGATAAAATCTCCGGTAGGATTATTGGATAAAGACAATCCAGGTGACAAGACTGTATGCAAGGGAGTAAAAAAAAAGTCAAGATGGTGAGAGGGCACGTTTTTTTAAAACATATATTATTACACGTTTTAAAGTGAGTAGATGTTCTTAATGCTAAGATACTTCAAAGGTTGTAATAGCAACAAATGTCCACCAGGGGCCGCTCTGGTCCAAACTTTCAATATTCCCTCTCTAGAGAATTTTGTCTTTGGTTGATGATTTGGTTTATTTAGAGTTATTATAAATCTGAGCCAGCTCAGGAGTTACAAAACAAATCAAACTAATCCCGAGCTAAAATAAGCAGGGCTGAACAACCAGATACAGGGTTGCAGGGTTGACTAGGAAGAGAGAACGTGGAAGATCTAGAACGTCCATAAAGGATGCGTTCATATGTAAGTAGTCCTCCTATACCTAGTGGGAGTTCTAGTCCTGTCCTAGGCATCAAAGCTAATTGGGTGACTTTGGGCCAAAAACCAGGAAATGGTGAGTTCTAGTCCTGCCTTAGGCATCAAAGCTAATTGGGTGACTTTGGGTCAATCACCAGGAGACGGGGAATTCTAGCCCTGCCTTAGACATGGAAGATGGCTGGGTGACTTTGGGCCAATCACCAGGAGACAGTGAATTCTAGCCCCGCCTTAGGCATGAAAGCTGGCTGGGTGACTTTGGGCCAATCACCAGGAGACAGTGAATTCTAGCACCGCCTTAGGCATGAAAGCTGGCTGGGTGACTTTGGGCCAATCACCAGGAGACAGTGAATTCTAGCACCGCCTTAGGCATGAAATCTGGCTGTGTGACTTTGGGCCAATCACCAGGAGACGGTGAATTCTAGCTCCGCCTTAGGCATGAAAGCTGGCTGGGTGACTTTGGGCCAATCACCAGGAGACAGTGAATTCTAGCTCCGCCTTAGGCATGAAAGCTGGCTGGGTGACTTTCGACCAATCACCAGGAGACAGTGAATTCTAGCCCCGCCTTAGACATGAAAGCTGGCTGGGTGACTTGGGCCAATCACCAGGAGATGATGAATTCTAGTCACGCCTTAGGCACGAAAGCTAATCGGGTGACTTTGGACCAATCACCAGGAGACTGTGAGTTCTAGTCACGCCTTAGGCACGAAAGCTAATTGGGTGACTTTGCGCCAATCACTGTCGTCCCAACCACCTCATAGGGTTGTTGTGGAGAAAGTAGAAGGAGGAAGGTGTGTGGGATATATTGACCGCCTAGGCTTGTTTTTAAAAATAATAAAGGCGGGATACAAATAATTTTTTTTAAAAAAAAATAAATAAATAATGATTAATCGCTTAAAAAATTGCACTATTTGCTGCAAGGTCTCTTTTGCCATTGGCTAAAGGGTTTACATTTCATGCACGAGGCATTAAATGTAAGGAGTTTGCTTCTTTTGGGAAAGCTGCCTGCTGTCATTTGACTTGAAATTAAATCACACGGATGGAAAAGGGCAAAAAAATATTGTTCACTCTCCCTACCCACCCCCTTCTGACCTGCAGGACAAGGAGGTGTTAATTTAAACGGAAGTGTCAAACTTAATAAGATTTAATCTTGCAGAAATGAGCTTCTTTCTGACATTTGCCGGGTGTCACAGAAAAGCTGAGGAGAAAAGATCAAAGAAAGAAGGATAAGGTTTTTTCCCCTTCTTTTCAGCGCCATAATTTATCTCCTGTAAAAAAAAAAAAAATTAAAAAAAGCTTGAGGGAAAATTCTCCCCCGCTGACAAACCGCTCGTAAATCAGCATGCAGGGTTTTGCAAAATGTTTCTGGCCTTTTTGAAATGTCTGAGGAGGGGTCTGCGGAAACCAAATTTATCAGGAAATGAGAGAGGATGCTGATACGGCCCCAGGATTTGAGAAAGTCATAATGCTTTTCCACATCAAAGGAAATCTTCTATTTTAGAGAGCGCATTCACAAGACCCAGATGATTCCTAAGGCTCATTTCTCCCTTCCTTCCTTCCTTCCTTCCTTCCTTCCTTCCTTCCTTCCTTCCTTCCTTCCTTCCTTCCTGATGTTCCTTCCTTCCTTCTTTCCTTCCTTTCCTTCCTTCCTTCTGTATTCCTTCCTGCCCTCCTTCTTCCCATGACCTCCCTTCATTCCACTCCCCCTCTCCTTCCTTCCTTCCTTCCTTCCTTCCTTCTGTATTCCTTCCTGCCCTCCTTCTTCCCATGACCTCCCTTCATTCCACTCCCCCTCTCCTTCCTTCCTTCCTTCCTTCCTTCCTTCCTTCCTTCCTTCCTTCCTTCCTTCCTTCTGTATTCCTTCCTTCCTTCTGTATTCCTTCCCACTCTCCTTCTTCCCATGACCTCCCTTCATTCCACTCCCCCTCTCCTTCCTTCCTTCCTTCCTTTCCTCCCCTCCCTCCCTCCTCCCCATGATCTTCCTCCATCCCTCCCTCCTGCTTCCCATTATCTTCCTTCCTTCCATTCCTCCCTCTCCTTCCTTCTTTCCATTCTTCCTTCCTTCCATTCCTCTCCCTTACTCCCTTACTCCTCCTTCCCATGATCTTCCTCCCTCCCTTCCCTCCCTCCTTCTTCCCATCATCTTCCTTCCTTCCTTCCCTTCCTCCCACACTGGTTCCCTCCCTCCTCCTTCCCATGATCTTCCTCCCTCCTTCTTCCCATGATCTTCCTTCCTTCCTTCCCTTCCTCCCACACTGGTTCCCTCCCTCCTCCTTCCCATGATCTTCCTCCCTCCTTCTTCCCATGATCTTCCTTCCTTCCACTCCTCCATCTCCTTCCTCCTTCCCTCCCTCACTTCCATCTGTCTGTCTGTCTGTCTATCGAATCCTATCAAAAGTCGCAGACTTTTCACACTGATCTACTAGTAGATTCTGTATTGTTCTATTATTTCTGATCCCGGATTATTATATAGTCTGATGTAGCGGAAGATTAAGGACCTCCGGCTAGCCCCGCAGTCCTTAAGTCCCTGTATCATATTTTTCATCCTCTCTGGACCTATTCTAATCTATCAATATTCTCAATATCCTTCCGGAAACATGATGCCAAGACTCAGAAAGAAGCACTCCAGCTGTGAACTCAATACCCAATAAAGAGGAATTTTCATCAGCTGATGAAATTTCTGACTTGATTTCAGATTCCAGGTGCTGAACCCACATTGTTGACATTGTTAATTTGGCTTCTGGGGGCTGCAGGAGGCCCAGCCGATATTGTTGGACTGCCAGCGAACATTTTCACCCTTTCAACCACAGCCTTTTAATGACTTTCAAAGGTTTTCTCAAGTTCTAAATAGATGCGTTAAGCCAAGATGGAACGAAAAAGGAGAACTCTAAAGGGGGTTGGAAGAAATTTCCTGAGTTCGTTCCCAGCTGGGACACACACCACAGACGCTGAGAAGAAATGGATGCAGAAGCCAGCTGCCAGAAAGCGGAATTCAGAGTTTCTTGCAAAAAACAAATCCAGAAGCACACACAGATAACTGGATCATTAACTTCTTTATATTCATAATAACACATCAAGCATATTTACAATACCAACAGTGGTTCTTCAGCTCAGATCAGCAGACATGTTCACACACGGAGTACAGCAGAGAGACTTAACACACACTCACTGTGAATAGTTTCTCTTTCTCTGCACAGAATCAGAAGCTGTAGACTAAGACACGCCCTGGCTCCAGCCTGTCTCAGCTCCCAATTGGCTGACCTTGTTACCATGTCTTCCCAGTCATGAATATTCTGACATATTTTTAGCCTGATTCCCCTTATCTTAATGGCTCTACTTAAGTGTTTCTGTGGTCAGCTTTGTTACTTTTGTAACAGCCATTAGCAGGGCTGCTCTGAGTTTGCCTTTCAGCTGGTGCTCCTTGGTTTTCTTAAAGGGGGAAGGGCTGGCTTAAGTCTTTTGGCACTGCTTTAATGGTTCCTGGCACTGTCCCATCTGGGGTGCACTTCCCACAAGAGGTAACAAGGAAAATCAATGATTGGTTCTCTTGGTTAGCAAACATCCAGATTTGGATCCGGATTCACTTAACAACCGTGTTATTAATTTAAGAATTGCAGTGATTCACGTAACAATTGCAGCAAGGAAGGTCATAAAATGGGGCGCAAGTCACCTAACAATTGTCTTGCTTAGCAACATACATTTTAGGCTCAGTTGTGGTCATAAATCAAGGACTACGTGTAAAAGTTCTAGTCCCGCCTTAAGCATGAAAGCCAGCTGGGTGACCCTAGGCCAATCACCAGGAGACTGTGAGTTCTAGTCCCGCCTTAAGCGTGAAAGTGGGCTGGATGATTTTGGGCTAATCACCAGTAGACTGGGAGTTCTAGTCCCGCCTTAATCGTGAAAGTGGCTGGGTGACTTTGGCCAATCACCAGGAGACTATGAGTTCTAGTCCCGCCTTAAGTGTGAGATTGGCCTGGTTTGGGTCAATCACCACGAGACTGTGAGTTCTAGTTCCGCCTTAAGCATGAAAGTGGGCTGGGCAACTTTGGGCCAATCACCAGGAGACTGTGAGTTCTAGTCCTGCTTTAAGCGTGAAAGTGGGCCAATCATTAGGAAACAGTGACTTCTAGTCCCGCCTTAAGCGTGAGATTGGCCTGGTTTGGGTCAATCACCCCGAGATTGTGAGTTCTAGTCCCGCCTTAAGCGTGAAAGCTGGTTGGGTGACTTTGGTCCAATCACTCTCTCTCTCTCTCTCTGCCCAACTCACCTCACAGGGTTGTTGTTCAGAAAGTAGGAGAATGGAGGTGTATTATGGATGTTTCCCACCTTGAGTTCGTGTAATAATAAAGATGGGATAAAAATATATTTTTAAAAAATCCCAGAATTTGTTGTCCACTGGAGGAAATAGAACCCAGTTCTGGGAAGACTAGTATAGCCATCAATTCTCCCATGTCCTACTTTGAAGCATTTCCAAAACTTAGATGGGGGCTGTGAGCAATTGAGCTTCAGCAATTGTCATGCTCTCTTTCCACAATAAGCGAGTCACACTGCAAACGCAAAACCTCCTCCCTGTTGCATGTCATCATCCCTTGTGATATAACCCAATGGACGGCCGCCAAAGCAATCCAATTCCCAATGCCGGGCTATTGTTATGCATGATAAGGCAGTGAGTGGCAGGCTCTCCAATCCCCCCAAAGGACACAGAAGAATGGGGTAAAGTGACAGGGAAGGAGATTTGAGCTGCATGTAAAGGAAAAGTTTCCACCTGTTGGAGGAGTTCCGACAAAGAAACCGGAGAGCAGAGAGAAGAGTTGGGATGCTGTTCCCTAGATGGGTCTGAGCACACGTTGGAGCCATCTGAGCCATCTTTCCGGGATTAATAGGTGGAATGCTCTATATCATTGATAGATAGATAGATGGTTAATTAATCGATAACAGATATAGATAGACAGATTGATTGATTGATAGACAGAAATAGGTGACCGATATAGATGGATGGCAGATACAGAAGAGAGAGAGAGAGAGAGAGAGACAGAGAGAGAGAGACAGAGAGAGAAAGACAGAGAGAGAGACAGAGAGAGAGAGACAGAGACACACAGAGAGAGACAGACACACACACACACACACACACACACACAGAGAAACAGAGACAGAGACAGAGAGAAAGACAGAGAGAGACAGAGAGAAACAGAGACAAACACACAGAGAGACAGAGAGAGACAGTGAGAGAGAGAAAGAGAGAGAGACAGAGAGGTGTATATATATATATATATATATATATATATATATATATATATATATATATATATATTTGCTTAGAAGAAAGCAAATTATATATATATATATATATATATATATATATATATATATATATATATATATATATATATATGTTTTCTCAGGTTTTCGCGGGTGTTTGTATGTAGGTCTTTGGTTATTCGGGTCTTCTCCCACGTAAAATTGGAAGTGTCTTGGCGACGTTTCGACGAAGTCTCATTCGTCATCTTCAGGCTGGTGTTCTCGGCTTTGTGCTTCCAGGAGCAATGTGAGATCGCAGCTGTCTCTTCCTTTTAACTGCTAGTGGGGGTGTGAGCTGATTGGGTGGGAACTTGGCTGTGTTCTGATTGGGTGGAGGTATGTTCTGATTGGTTAGGGGCTTGGCTGTGCTCTGATTGGATGGGGGGTTGGTTGTGCTCTGATTGGCTGGGGGTGTGTTCTGTTTGGGTGGGGGCTTGGTTGTGCTCAGCTTAGTCTGAGTTGCAGGGGGATTTGAGCTGGTGAGCTGCGTTGTTGTTGTTTGGCTTCGTGTTTGTGGCCGTGCGAGCTCTTCATGGTGGGTGTCAGTCTGCTTCATGTATGGATTGGAGGGGTTTAAAGTGGCTAATGATGCAGCTGCGGTCTGGCTTCTGGTCCTTGGTCGTGGCTCATTATCAGTGTGGGTTTGAGTCTGCTTTCTGCATGGATGTGTGGTGGTGACATCCTGTGTGGCTCTCGTGAGTGTGGGAATCCAAATCCAAAAAGAAACCCCACTAAAATCCAAGACAGAGAGCAAGAAAATGGCAAGGCCCTCCTCCCATACATAAAAGGCACCACAGACAGAATAAGCAAAATCCTCCACAAACATAACATCAAGACAGCATTCTGCACAAACCGAAAAATATCCACCATCCTAAGGAACCCCAAAGACAAAATTGAGTTAGAAAATCAAGGAGTATATGAAATCCCATGCACCGCCTGCCCCACCACATACATCGGACAAACCAACAGACGAATAAGTGCACGCATAGAAGAACACAAGAACTCAGTCAGAAAAGGGGAACCAACTTCTTCCCTGGTCCAACACCTTAAAGCCACAGGACATGATATCGACTTTAAAAAGACCAGAACTATCGCCAAAACTGAACACTTTAACAACAGAATAATCAGAGAAGCCATCAAGATAGAAAAACGCCCACACAGCATGAACAAACGAGACGATACCTCCCGCCTACCAGCCATTTGGAAACCCGCCCTTATTGACAAACGAGTCCCTAACACGACGAATGACACCAGACCCACACTCACGAGTGCCACACCTGATGTCACCACCACACATCCACGCAGAAAGCAGACTCAAACCCACACTGATAATGAGCCACGACCAAGGACCAGAAGCCAGACCGCAGCTGCATCATTAGCCACTTTAAACCCCTCCAATCCATACATGAAGCAGACTGACACCCACCATGAAGAGCTCGCACGGCCACAAACACGAAGCCAAACAACAACAACGCAGCTCACCAGCTCAAATCCCCCTGCAACTCAGACTAAGCTGAGCACAACCAAGCCCCCACCCAAACAGAACACACCCCCAGCCAATCAGAGCACAACCAACCCCCCATCCAATCAGAGCACAGCCAAGCCCCTAACCAATCAGAACACACCTCCACCCAATCAGAACACAGCCAAGTTCCCACCCAATCAGCTCACACCCCCACTAGCAGTTAAAAGGAAGAGACAGCTGCGATCTCACATTGCTCCTGGAAGCACGAAGCCGAGAACACCAGCCTGAAGATGACGAATGAGACTTCGTTGAAACGTCGCCAAGACACTTCCAATTTTACGTGGGAGAAGACCCGAATAACCAAAGACATATATATATATATATATATATATATATATATATATATATATATATATATATATATAAAGAGAGAGAGAGAGAGAGAGAGAGAGAGAGGGAGGGAGGGAGGGAGGGAGAGGGAGGGAGAAGGATAGATGATAGAGAACAGAACAGAACAGAACAGAACAGAACAGAACAGAACAGAATAGAATAGAATAGAATAGAATAGAATAACAGAGTTGGAAGGGACCTTGGAGGTCTTCTAGTCCAACCCCTGCTTAGGCAGGAAACCCTACCCCACTTCAGAAAAAACGACTATCCAATCTCTTCTTAAAAACTTCCAGTGTTGGAGCGATCACAACTTCTGGAGGCAAGTCATCCCACTGATTAATTGTTTCCACTGATTTAATTAATATAAAGAGAGAGATGAGAGATGAGAGAGGGAGAGGGAGAGAGCGAGAGCGAGAGAGAGAGCGAGATGAACAATGATAGAAAAATAATAGATGGTAGATATATATAGAGAGAAATATTATATTGTTGAAATTGATAGATAGACAACGATACCTAGACAGACGGACAGAGATGATAGAGAGACAGAGAGATGATACATAGGCCTCTAGGTGGCTCAGTGGCTAAGACGCTGAGCTTGTCGATCAGAAAGGTCGGCAGTTCGGCGGTTCGAATTCCTAGTATAGGCCTCCTGCGTGAGCAGGGGGTTGGACTAGATGACCTCTAGGGTCCCTTCCAACTCTGTTCTGTTCTGTTCTGTTCTGTTCTGTTCTATTCTGGGTGAATTTCCCGTTCTCTGGGCTCTCCCCTTAAATCCCGTAGCGGAAGATCACTCGCAATCTGCTCGGCCCCGTTTTACAAAGCAGATCCCTTTGAACTCGGGGAGATTAGAGGAAGGCCAAATGGTTAGACAAATCTTCTCGCTTTAATTCCCCCCAAGAGGGGGAAATGAGCTTTTTCATATAAAGATGAAGGACCTGCCAATCTGAAGCTTTGCAACGTGCTTGACAAATGAAATGAAATAAACGGAGAGAAACAAACCATGAAAAGAAACAAAAAAAAAAAAATCCAGCCGCATGTCGAGCTTGCTTGCTTTGATTCTCTGGGCCATTATGATAAAGCTTTTTCCTTTTTTTTTTTTTTTTTTTTGCAAGATCTCTTAGCGAGGAAGAACGGTAGAATTTTAAAAAAGTCTGCCAAATTTAATTAAACATTCATCTACAGGCAAGTCCTCGACTTACGACCACAAATGAGGCCCCAAACATTTCCATTGCTCAGCAAGAGAGTTGTTCAGTGAGGTTCGTCCCTTTTTGCAACCTTTCCTGCCACGGTTGTTAAGTGAATCGCTGCATTTGTTAAGCGAGTAACATGGTTGTTAAATGAATCTGACTTTGCTTGTCAGAAGGTTGCAAAAGGGAATGACGTGAGCCCTGGGATGTTGCAACTGTCATAAATATGAGTCAAAGCATCTGAATTTTGATCACATGACCAAGGGGATGGTGCAACGGTCGTAGGTGTGGAAAATGGTCATAAATCCCTTTTTTCAGTGTCGTTGTAGCTTGAAACGGTCGCTAAATGAAGCATCGTAAGTTGATAGCTAGCTGTTTTTAATCTCTGCAGGTCAAAAATGGTTTTGTCCATTTTCCAGTGTCACCATGGAATGTCTCTTTCCCTCATCCCTCCTTGTTTTCCACATTTTGGTACTCGGGGGTATACTACCACTAAACATGGAGGTTCCGCTAAATATTGAGGGTGGTATCTTTGAGTTGGCTGCGTAGGGGATGCTCACCGTTGCGAGTCTCCCCAAATAGGGAAGAAATTACGAGAGATAATTCTACCTCATCAGGATGAACTCAAGGTAGGATCGCTATTTTGGGCAGTCGTTTCAAATTCTGTGTCTAATTTTGAGGGAATGAATGAAAAACATATATTTCTCTCTCTGGGCAGGATGAGAATATATCTGCTGGAAAAACAAAAACAAAAAAACCTCCGCATTGGCAACAGGAAAGGCATCCAGCCAGTAAACACTCAGCTCCATTCAGTTGCCCAGTGTTGTGGCTCCGTTACCTGAGCCTGTGTCATCGGCAGGAGAGGACTCCGAGAGTGAAGGAGAGGAGTTGGCAAGGCCTCCCTCTCCAGGACCCTCCTCTCTGGCAATGCCTTCGGTATCCACCGAAGGTCAAGAGATAGGCCCGGGGCCAAGCACGTCCACGCAGCCACAGGTGGACAGTAATGAAGGAGATGAGTCTTGGCTGGATCCTCGGCAGCGTCACAGAGATAAGCGCGCGCAACAGAAGAAGAGGCATGCCAGGGATTAGGCTGAGTCACTGGACCACACCCCACAGGGTATAAAAGAGGGTGTGGTGGCCAGTTTAGCTCTGTGACAAGCAAAAAAAGGATATCGGATGACCTTCTTTGTATTTACTGGACTTTCTTGATTATTATGTATTGGCTTTGTTCCCGGACGAAGGGAGAAACTCCCCCCCTCGTGAGTAAAGAATGTCAACGTCTCAGCCTGACATAGAAAAGGGAGGATGAAGTTTGAACTTTTGCCTGCTAAATCCCTTTGAAGTTTCGATCTCCTTGGAGATGAAGTGGGGAGGGGGAACATTCCTGTGAACTGACAGGACAAGAAATCAGGAGAGTGACTTGGAAGATAGCCAATGAGAAGCAGAGAATTGGGGATCGGAAAGGGAGGGATTGGGGGGCAAAGGTCAGTACTGACCGCGCAGAGTCATGATCCGGTTGCTGTACTCGAATAAAGAGAAAATTTCCTTAAAGATTGGCAGTTTGGAAAGTCATTTATTTTGAGATAGCATCGAAGCTTGACAAAGAATATCTGGCAGCCAGCCATTGGATTACTGCCAATTCTGATACCAGATAAAACTGTTGTCAGCTGAGTTCTTTAGCTGTTGCCTGTCTGTGGGGCTGCGTGTGTGAGACGGGGACAGAACACCCAGGCTCCACCCCGCAAGGGATTATAGGGCCAGTAAAAGAAGACGGAGATGCAAATTGCTAAAAAAATTCTCTCGGTTTCATTGTCTGCTTGAGTAGTAATACGTTGGTGGGCGTGGCCAATAATAAAAATAATAAACAAAGTACACAAAACAATAAGAGGTACCAAAAACCAACCTTCACACTTTACACGCACAAACACCACACCACATCACAACTGACTCACACACAATGTAAAAGCAGCTGCACTTCACCCAATATGGCCCCTGAAACAAGCAGGAACCTCGCAGAGGCACAAAAATCAACTTTCACATTTTTTCCACACAAAATGCCACATGCAGCTTTGTGAGATTTGTGTGTTTGTGTAGTTAGAGTGAAACACTACAGAAACACATCATATCTCAGAAAGCTGCAGAAATATTTTATTTTATTATTTTATTTATAAGAGCCTTGGTGGCGCAGCAGACTAAAGTGCTTAAGTAACACCAACTGCCTGCAATTACTGCAAGTTCAAATCTCACCAGGCTCAAGGTTGACTCAGCCTTCCATCCTTTCGAGGTAGGTAAAATGAGGACCCGGTTTGTGGGGGCAATTAGCTGACTTTGTATATAAAAAAGAACACCGCTTGGGGGGCTCCCAAAAGCCCTACTGAGCAGGTATATACAAAAGTATGAAGGCTATTGCTTAATGCATTGTAAGCCGCCCTGAGTTTCCAGAGAAGGGTGGCATATAAATTGAACCAATAAATACAATAAATAAATATTTTATTTTATTTATATTTTTAGATAAATTTAAAACTTCTTTAACTTTAAATTGTGATGTCTAAAAAAATAATAATAAAACTTCTTAAAAAAAAAACCCAATTAACTATTTTTCTAAAAAGCTCCCAGTTACTTATCCAATTGAAGGCACAAGGCAGACAGATTGAGCTGCTCACCAATTGGATTGATCGCAGGCAGGCAGATTGAGTTGCTAGCTGATGCAATGGATTGCAGCAGCCGAAGCAAGGCAGGGAAAGTGAGCAAGCCCAAAAGAAGAAGCAAGCTGCCAAGTGGGCAAGTGGGGACTGGGCGATTGGGGGGGCATGGGCGGTGGGGGGGTGCAGGGATTTTTGCTACCGGTTCTCCGAACTACCCACCGCCATCGCTAACAGATCGCCCGATCCAGTCCGAACCGGGAGCATTTCACCCCTGGTGTAGTGGCAGAAAATATCCAGCCATTTGTATTTGAGATGTCTCTGAACACGATACAGGGTAGTCCTCGACTGATGATCATTCATATAGGAACACTGAAAATTACAATGGTCCTGAATAAAACTGGTTGACTTAAAACTGGTTCTTGCACTTAATGCCTGTGGTACTTAATGCCTGTCCTCACAGTCACACTGTTTTGTCAAGGCACAGCATTCCTTCAAACGCCCGTGGATCAGGGGTGAAATGCTCCCGGTTCGGACCGGATTGCCCGATCCGTTAGCGATGGTGGCGGGTGGTTTGGAGAACTGGTAGCAAAAATCCCTGCACCCCCCCCCCCACCATGCCCAGCTGGGCCGCACGATCATCAGAGCTTTTTTTTCTTTTTTACTTTTAAAAGCATTTTTTCTACAACCTCTTCCAGAAAAAAAATGTTTTTAAAAGTAAAAAAAAAAAAAAAAAGCCTCTGATGATCGCACGGCTCAACTGGGATCGTCAGAGGCTTTTCAAAGCATTTTTTTCTGCAACCTCTTGGCCGAAGAGGTGGTAAAAAAAAATGCTTTGAAAAGTCTCTGACGATCCCAGCTGAGTTGCTTGATTGACAAAGGCTTTTCAAAGCATTAGGAAAAAATGCTTTGAAAAGTTAAAAAAAAAAAAGTTGGCCACACCCACCCAATCACATTACACCCCCCCCCCCAAGCCATGCCCACAGAACCGGTAGTAACAAATTTTACATTTCACCCCTGCCGTGGATCCTTCTTCCAATGACTGGTAGATGCGTCTCTAATGGTGAGATAGGAAATCAATAGCCTGACAGTGAGAAAACAACCTACTAAGTTGTATTTGATGGCCTTGTTTGGGTTTTTAAGACAACTTAGAGAAGAGCCTTGATAGTACAGTGGTCTAAGCACCCTGTTATTAACACAGCTGCCTGCAATTTACTGCTGGTTCGAATCTCCCCAGGCTCAAGGTTGACTCAGCCTTCCATCCTTTCTAAGGTAGGTAAAATGAGGAACCGGATTGTGGGGGCAATAAGCTGACTTTGTATAAATATACAAAAGTATGAAGGCTATTGCTTAACGCATTGTAAGCCGCCCTGAGTCTCCGGAGAAGGGCGGCATATAAATCAAAATTAAAAAAAAAAAAAAACTTCACTTGACGTGGCTGAAGAACCATTCTCTTGCCTTACCTGTGGATTTCCTTTCCAGCTTCAGTTCTACAAATTCTAAAAGGTTCTACGTTTAGGCAAGAAAAACCAAATGCACAGGTATAGTATAGGCCAGGGGGTCCCCAAGCCCTGCTCTGTGGACCAGTACCGGTTCGCAGCATGCTGTTGTGGCCCCGCCCTCTGAGCCTTTCCCATCGGAGGAAGAAAGCTCCGAGCATGAGGAAGAGGAGTCAGCCAGGCCTCCCTCTCCAGGCCCCTCCCCTCTGGCATTGTTTCAAGTGCCGGCTGAGGGAGAGGAAACAGCTGATTCGAGTCAAAGTGATAATGAAACATCATTCCTGGACGCACGCCTCCGAAGGCGTGATAAACGTTTGCAGCAGCTTGGGAGGCGTGCTAGGGATTAGAACTGAGTCACTGGACCACACCCCAGAGACTATATAATAGAGGGTAGTGGTCAAAGGATCCTTGTGACGAACAAAGCAAAACCTTGGAGTCACTAAAGCCTCGTCCGGAACTGCTGGGAGGAATATTATTTCTGTTTGGACTTTCTTGAACGTTCGTATCTTATCTGTCTGTTTGTGAAAATAAAGACCCTTGGCAGACGGTGTGTCTATCGCTGCCAAGTCGGAGATAAGACCTGGGTGCGTTCCAAAGTGTTTCCTTAACCCTCGACTGGCTGTGTGGGTGTGTGTGTGGGTACGGGGACAGATCATCTTGTTCGTCACCCCATACTCCATCGTTAACCCACGATGGACCAACAGCTGCAGCAGCAGATACAGCAGATGCTGGAGGCCAATCAGCTTCTGCAACAGCAAGTAGCACAGCTAACTGCCCAACTTGCTTTGGGAAATGCTCCTGCAGCTCCACCTCCTCCCCCTCCCCGTCCGAGATGCCCAGTGAATGTGCCAGATAGGTTTTCTGGGCAGCAGGAGATGTTTCCGGCCTTCTTGGGACAATGCCAACTGTTTATGGCAATGAGGCTGGAGGATTTTCCGGATGACCGGGCTCGGGTGGCATTTGTTATCAGCTCCCTCTCGGGCACTGCCGCCCGATGGGCCACGCCCCTGTTGTTGCAAGATAGCCCCTTGCTCCTGGACTTTCAGGGCTTTTTACAACACCTGCGCACCATGTTTGAGGACCCCCTCCGGGTGCAGACGGCAGCGAGGCACATCAAGGACCTCCGCCAAGGCAAGCGCCCCCTGCAGGACTATATTGCAGAGTTCCGACTGCTAGGCCAGGATTCGGCTTGGAATGAGGTGGCACTGATGGACGCTTTCCAGGACGGCCTTTCTGACGAGATGCAGAACGAGCTGGTTCGTGTGGAGGCGCCACCGACCCTCGACGCGCTGGTGACCCAATGCCTGCGCATCGACGCCCGCTTGCAACGGCGATGGCCCCGTCGGGCTCTTCCGGAACCATCGACAGCGTCGGCACCCCCGCGTTTCGCACCGACAGCGCTCCGGACCGCACAGCGTTTTGTGGCGACGGCTGAGGAGCCTATGGAGCTCGGAGCAGCCAGACCTCAACTGACGGCCCAGGAGCGGATGCGGAGACGTCAAGGGGGGTTGTGCCTCTATTGCGGCGAGGCGGGACATTTTGCCGCCTCGTGTCCCCGGAAGCGGAGTGGACCGCTTAAGCCTGTTCTGGAGTCTCGGCGTGACCTGCCGGGAAACGGGCCAGGCCTGGCCTAGGGGAAACTCTGGGTCAGGCACGTGACCATGCCCCGCCGGAGTCGGCGGCTGTGGACTGTGAGCCCCCTCGGCACCTGATTTTGAACACCCGGGTGTTGTTGGCTAACCGGTCGGAGGGGCTCCAGGCGCACGCGCTGGTGGACTCGGGGGCCACCACGAACTTTATGGACCAGGCCTTTGTGGCCCATTACAAAGTCCCCTTGGTTCCAGTGGACCCTCCGTTGAGGGTTGAAACTATAGATGGGCGGGAACTCGTGGCGGGACCCATCAAAACCGCTACCCAGCCCTTGCGCCTCGCCATTGGAAACCACGAGGAGGCGATCCAGTTTTACGTAACGGCGGATCTGCACTTTCCCTTGGTCCTGGGGATGGCCTGGCTTCGGGCGCACGACCCTCAGGTGGCGTGGTCGAGAAACGCCATCTCGTTCCCGAGCCTGCAGTGTGTCGACCACCTTCGCCACACCTGCGCCGGCCAGGACGTCTCTGCCCCAAACGTCTCCTTGCCTCCGGAGCTGACGCCCTTCGCCGACGTGTTCAGCGAGAAGGAGGCGGACCGCTTGCCCCTGCACCGACCCTACGACTGTGCGGTGGACCTAATGCCCAACACGCCCCTGCCCTCGGGACGCCTGTACTCCATGTCGGAGCCCGAGCTGGCCGCCTTACGGGACTTTCTGGAAAAGAACCTGGCCCGTGGGTTCATCCGGCCTTCGACCTCCCCGCTCTCGGCCCCGGTCCTCTTCGTAAAAAAGAAGACGGGGGACTTGCGCCTGTGTTGCGAAATCGCTACCCCCTGCCGCTGATCCCGGAGCTGATGGAGAGGTTGCGGGAGGCCTCGATCTTCACTAAGCTCGATCTCCGAGGGGTTTACAACCTGGTGCGCGTGAGAGAGGGGGACGAGTGGAAGACGGCGTTCGGCACGCGGTACGGACACTTCGAGTATACCGTCATGCCGTTCGGGTTGACCAACGCCCCCGCGGTCTTCCAGCACTTGATGAACGATGTGTTCCGGGACATGCTGGATCGGTTCGTGGTGATCTACTTGGATGACATTTTGATCTATTCCCGGACCCCGGAAAGTCACCTCCAGCATGTCCGCCAGGTCCTGCAGCGCCTGCGGGAGCACCAGCTCTATGCGAAGTTGGAGAAATGCTACTTCTTCCAGACTTCCATAGAGTTCCTCGGGCACATCATCACCCCCGAGGGCATCGCGATGGACCCGCACAAGGTGGAGGCCTTGCGCAGTTGGGAATCCCCGCGTCGGGTGAAGGACGTCCAGCGTCTGTTGGGATTCGCCAACTACTATCGGACCTTCATCCCGGGCTTCGCCACCCTGACCTTGCCGTTGACCCAGCTCCTTCGGAAGAAGGTCCCGTTCCAGTGGGGGCCCCCGCAGCAGCAGGCCTTCGAGGTCCTCAAGCAGGCCTTCCTCACGGAGCCAGTCCTGAGGCACCCCAATCCACACCGTCCGTTCGTGGTGGAGACGGACGCGTCCAACGTGGCGATTGGGGCGGTGCTGCTACAGGCTCCGGTGGATGGCGGCACTCTTTTTCCCTGCGCATACTACTCCCGGAAACTCAACCCTTCCGAGCGCAACTACACCATCTGGGAAAAGGAGTTGCTGGCCATCAAGGCCGCGTTCGAGGCTTGGCGACATCACCTCGAGGGGGCCCGACACCAGGTGGAGGTGCGGACGGACCATCGGAACCTGGAGCACCTCACCACGGCACGGAAGTTGAACCAGCGGCAGATCCGGTGGTCGTTGTTTTTCGCCCGGTTCAACTTCCACGTCACCTACATTCCGAGCAACCTCAACCAGAGGGCGGACGCGCTATCCCGTAAGCCGGAATACTTTTGCCCCAAGGACTCCCTTCCCCCCCGGACGGTGCTGCCAGCGGACTCCTTGGCCGCGGTCCAGGAACCGGTGGACCTGCGGGCTCGGGTGCTGGAAGCGCAGCGACGGGACGACTGGTCGCAGCAGCGGAGAGCGGACGTCGGCCCCGCGTCCCCATGGACCGTGGAGGAGGGCTTGCTCAGACATCGGGGTCGGCTGTACGTGCCCACGAGTCCGCTCCGAGCCCTCGTCATGAACCAGTGTCATGACAACCCCGCGGCGGGGCACTTCGGCTTCTTTAAGACTTTGAACCTGGTGACGCAGACTTTTTGGTGGCCTCGGGTACGGCACGACGTGCACGCCTACGTGACGTCCTGTGTGACGTGCCAACAGGCCAAAGCCGCGTCCGGCCCCCCTCCCGGACTCCTCCAGCCGCTACCGACACCGGAGAGACCTTGGGGAGCCATCTCCATGGACTTCCTGACAGACCTGCCCCTGTCCGCTACGTACACGACCGTCCTCGTGGTGGTGGATGCGCTCACGAAGATGGCACATTTCATCCCGTGCCGCGGCCTGCCCTCGGCCCGCACCACGGCTCGCCTGTTCCTGCAACATATCTTCCGCCTCCACGGCCTGCCGGACCGGGTGGTTTCGGACCGTGGGGCCCAGTTCACGGCTCGCTTCTGGAAAAGCCTGATGGCCGCGCTGGAGGTGCAGGTGTGCCTGTCATCGTCGCACCATCCGGAGACTGACGGGGGCACGGAGAAGGTCATCGGCATACTGGAGCAGTACCTCCGCTGTTTTGTCAACCAGCAGCAGGACAACTGGGCCGAGTACCTTCCCCTGGCGGAGTTCGCTTTTAATAACTCCCAACACACCTCCACCCAGATGACCCCGTTCCATGCCAACGTCGGATACCATCCACGGCTTTTCCCGTTGACCATCATGGACTCCCCTGTTCCCGAGACCCGGGACTTCCTCTCGGAGCTGCAGGCAGTGCAGCAACTGGTGCGGCGGCAGCTGATCCGGGCGAAAGAGGATTATAAACGGTTCGCTGATCGCGCCCGCCGGGCGACGCCACCACTGGAAGTAGGAGATCGGGTGTGGTTGTCCACGAAACACCTCCCCACGGACCGGCCGGTGAGGAAACTGGCCCAACGCTTTATCGGTCCCTCGACTGGCTGTGTGGGTGTGTGTGTGGGTACGGGGACAGATCACATGCCAGCAACCAGACCACGCAAACAGGCGGAGCCCCATCCGTGGATTGCAGGCAGCATGCAAAATCACAGCCCCTCCAGTCCACAGAAAAAACTCTGATACAGATTTACTGAGTTGGTGGGGACTGTTGTGGCTCCGTTACCTGAGCCTGTGTCGTCATCAGGAGAGGACTCCGAGAGTGAAGGAGAGGAGTTGGCAAGGCCTCCCTCTCCAGGATCCTCCTCTCTGGCAATGCCTTCGGTGTCCACCGAAGGGCAAAAGATAGGGCCGGGGCCAAGCACGTCCACGCAGCCACAGGTGGACAGTGATGAGGGTAATGAGTCTTGGCTGGATCCTCGGCAGCGTCGCAGAGATAAGCGCGCGCAACAGAAGAAAAGGCGTGCCAGAGATTAGGCTGAGTCACTGGACCACACCCCACAGGATATAAAAGGGGGTGAGGTGGCCATTTAGACTCTGTGACGGACAAAACAAACTACTATTGAGTCACATTGCGTCTTTGGAAACAACAGTATTGGCCTTGGATTTATTTTACGGACTGGACAATTCTTGACTGTGTGTATTTTGTTTATTGAGTAAAAGCTCTTGGCAAGCAGCTACTGGGTTGCTGCCAAGCGTCTTATCGGAAGAATTTGTTGTCTGCCAGTTTATTTAACCCCCGGCTGTCTGTTTGTGTGCGTGTGTGGGACGGGGACAGAACAGGGACCTTGTGGGACCTTGTAGGTCTTCTAGTCCAACCCCGTGCCCAAGCAGAACCTACACCATTTCTGACAGATGGCGGTCCAGTCTCTTCTTGAAAGCCTCCAGTGATGAAGCTCCCACAACTTCTGAAGGCAGGCTGTTCCACTGGACACCTGGCTCAAGAATAGTAACTGTGAGAGGGACCTTAAGAGTCCTAGTGGACAACCACTTAGATATGGCTAGAGCCGTGGTGGCGCAGTGGTTAGAATGCCAGGAGTTCAATCCTGACTGGCTCAAGGCTGACTCAGCCTTCCATCCTTCCGAGGTCGGTAAAATGAGGACACGGATTGTTGGGGGAAAATATGCCGACTCTGTAAACCGCTTAGAGAGGGCTTTGAAGCAGGGGCGAAATCCAGCAGGTTCTGGATAACCAGTAGCGGAAAATTTGAGCAGTTCGGAGAACCAGCAAATGCCACCTCTAGCTGGCCCCAGAGTGGGGAGGGAATGGGGATTTGGCAATATCCTTCCCCCAGGAGTGGGGAGGGAATGGGAATTTGGCAGTATCCTTCCCTTGCTGCGCCTACCAAGCCACGCCCACAGAACTGGTAGTAAAAAAAAATGGATTTCACCACTGCTTTGAAGCACTATGAAGCGGTATATAAGTCTAAGTGCTGTTGCTATTGCTATGAGCCAGTTGTGAGCAACAGTAACCCAAAAAGCCAATGCAGTCCTAGGCGACATCAGCAGAGGGATAGCATCAAGATCACGTGAAGTGTTAATGCCACTTTATAAAGCTTTGGTAAGGCCACACTTGGAATCCTGCATCCAATTCTGGTCACCACAATGTTAAAAAAAAAAAAAAGATGTTGAGACTATAGAAAGAGTTGGCCCTGATGAGTTGGCCACTGTGCTCTTAAGACCCTGCTCTTCCGACAGGCAGGGCTAGCTTCATAATTGAGTTTTAAATTCGGAGTTCTTAAATTTTTTGGGTTTTTATTTTATTTTATTTATTTATTTATTTTATTTCTATACCGCCCTTCTCCCGAAGGACTCAGGGTGGTGTACAGCCTGATTAAAAGCACAAAAGTCAGACAAAATTTAAAAATAATTAAAATTATTAAATAATTGGCACAATTATAAAACCCCCAAATTTAAAATCCCATATTTAAAACCAATTAAAATCTTTACATTGATAGCCCAGCCTGGCGGAACAACAAGGTTTTGAGGGCACAGCGAAATACACGGAGATCGGAGATCTTACGCATTTCCGGGGGCAGTTCATTCCAAAGGGCAGGGGCTCCCACAGAGAAGGCCCTCCCCCTGGGTGTCGCCAGCCGACATAATTTGGCCGATGGCACCCTGAGGAGACCCTCTCTGTGGGACCGGACTGGCCGGTGGGAGGCTACTGGTGGCAGAAGACGGTCTCGAAGGTACCCAGGTCCAATGCCATGGAGCGCTTTAAAGGTGGTAACCAAAATTAAGCTAATTTTGGCCTTAAATGTAATCCTTTTAAGAATTTTTTAAATTTAAATTGTGATATTTGTATAGTGTTTTACCTGGCTGTACACCGCCCTGCGTCCCTCGGGAGAGGGGCGGTATAGAAATAAAATTATTCTTATCCTTATCCTTACGACGAATGGTCATATTACATTTTTGTATGGGACCTTAATTCCTTTTATCTGATCATTGTCTTGATTGTGACTTTATATGAGAGGTTTTTTTTTCCTATGGTATGAATCTTGCCGAAGGTAAAACTGCTTTGGGGTTACACTTTTTATGTGTAATATTTATTAGAGCTTTATACAAAAGCTTGAAACTCTGCAGATAGGTAGGTTGGAAGAAATGCCCATCTGGGTTCAGTTCCAAGTGGGGAGAAAGACATTGGAGAACATGGCGGCTGCTTCGAAATATAGTTTTAATGGTGGACAGGATCACATGCCTTGAAGATCTTGGGTGAAGGGGAAAAAAGGGAAGAGATGCTGAGAGTGCTTGGGTTTTATACCTTCTCTGGGCTTTTGAATTTGAGCTTGTATTCTGATTGGTTGTCAGGCTCCCATGGGGCCATGCAGGGTTAACTTTGTAGGTTGTCTGTGTCCCAGGCTTGGTTGACTCTTGCTGGGTGATGATGTACTGAAAGGGCTTGGGGCAATTCCTATTATGGCTCTGCCTGAAGGAGGTAAATCTTTGTTATGTAGAATAGACTGGCCTTAATGGCCCATTGACAAAGATTGGGGAGGAGGGCTGAGTTTCTGCCTCTCTTTTAGGAGAAATATTCTGCCCTTTTAATATTTCCTAAAATATCTCATTTTCCTAGCAGAGGGGTGGGTGCTAACTTCCTACAGGTATTATAATTCCCAAAAGAATTGTATTTAGTATTTTAATAGTATATAGTCTACATTTGTAACACTCATATATTTATATTGATGAAAAAAGAAGAAGTCTTAAACAGAAAAGGATTGGGAAGAATGTGAGAATGATTTTAGTGCTAAGCTCCAGCCAAATTTCTCAGAGCACAGAAATAGTACAGTGCTAAGAATAACTGGGCATTCTATGATGGATAATAATGTCATATAATGAGGCAAAGATAATACCAGTTCTCCAAACACAGGACTTTATTTGTCTCACAGCACAGTTTCCCAAGAAAACAGCCATTTGCACAGAGCAATAGTCATAAAAAGCTGGGTCATATCATATCAAAATCACAGATGTTTTAATACATAATTAAGAACATTGCATTACAGAGCAATAAAGCTAGCTTTTCCATCTCTGATGTATTGTGGCAGCTACTGGAAAAGGAAGGGAGGGAGGGAGGGAGGAGGAGGAAGAGGAGGAGAAGAAGAAGGAGGAGGAGGAGGAGGAAGAGGAGGAGGAGGAGAAGAAGAAGAAGAAGAAGAAGAAGAAGAAGAAGAAGAAGAAGAAGAAGAAGAAGAAGAAGAAGAAGAAGAAGAAGAAGAAGAAGAAGAAAGGGAGGGGAAGGAGAATAAAGGAGGAGACGGAGAGAAGAGGAAGAAAGAAGAAGAAGAAAACAAAGGAAAAGGCGAAACAGAAGGAGGAAAAGGAGAAGCAAAGAGAGATGGAGAAGGAGAGAGAAGGGGGGAAAAGGAGAAAAGTCCATATCTCAGAAAGCAAAACTCTCAACATGCCCTAGTGAATATCTCCTAATAAGAAGCTTCCCAGGCACAAATGTTGTGACACTGTTAAAATGCTTCCTACCAACTCCAGACCTGTCCTTGTTTAATTTTCTTTGCAGACGGTCCTTCTGAAGGTGATCGAGGTTTTTCTTGCTTCAGGACAGCAAGCTCAACTGTTCAATTTAGCCAGGTTTCTCAACCTTGACCATTTTAAGAGGGGTGGACTTCAGTTCCCAGAATTCCCCAACCAGCCAGCCAGCCTTCCTTCCTCACCTCTCTTCCCCTCTCCTTCCTTCTCCTTCTCTCTTTCCTTTCCTTCCTTCCTTCCCTCCCTTTCTTTCTCTTTTATCTTCTTCCTTCCTTTTTTCCTTCCTTCCTATCTTCTTCCTTCCTTCCTTCCTTCCTTTTTTCCTTCCTTCCTTCCCTCCCTTCCTCTTTTTTCTTTCTTTCTTTCCTTCTTTCTTTCTTCCTTCCCTTTTTCCTTCCTTCCTTTTTTCCTTCCCTTCCTTCTTTCTTTCCTTTTTATCTTCTTCCTTCCTTCCTTCCATCCCTCCCTTCCTCTTTTCTTTCTTTCCTTCTTTCTTCCTTCCCTTTTTCCTTCCTTCCTTCCCCCCCTCTTTCAAACATATGACCTCCTGTTTCATCGTGTGATCCATCCTTGCTAACTGAACAAGATGTTGGCTTCCGCACAATTAATAAAGCCGTCAACTTTGCAGCATGTTCTTTCTCTAAGCTGTATTTTTGAATGTCCCCAGCCCTAGGTTTCCCATATATATATATATATATATATATATATATATATATATATATATATATATATATATATATATATATAGTATGCAAAAAATACACACCTGCGAAAACTTAAGAAGACACACACACACACACACACACACATATATATATATATATATATATATATATATATATATATATATATATATATATATATGACAACTCTAATTAAATTGGTGAACGGGATTTAAATTCTGTGCTCCTCCTTCTCCTTTTTTCTCTCTCTTTCTACATGAAGACAGATATTCTCCTTCTCAAGAGGATATTTGCTAGCAGATAAAGATCTGATCAGCAAGGACACCCTATGCAGGAAAAGTAATTTTTGCAATCATTTACACTGTAATAGGAAGGCTACATTTCTAAGAGCCCTGTTCCCTTGGCTGATTGGCAATTAGAACCTGCCCTCACTGTCTACTTAATGGCTTATATTAAGGATATCCATCCTTCCCCACCATCTCTCTAAACTAAAGCAAAAAAAAAAAAAATTAATAACTCTCCAGAAAGTGCAACAGTGGTGGAAAATTACTGAGTGAGCATTGCATTCTGACAAATAAGTCACCCAGAAGCTTTACCACCCTGGAGATCTTTAACAATTCAGTAAGTGTCATGGAAACAACGGAAAGGTTGGTTGTGTTTAAAATCTGATTTCAAGCAGATGTGGGGCATAACCACGGGTGGGCTTCAAAAATTTTAGCAAGAGGTTCTTTGTCCGGTTGCTGGGTGGGCATGGCCATGGTGGGCATGGCCTAGTTGGCCTCCTGCACCACAGTTTTTGCCCTTCCCAGATTCCGGAGGCTTTCTTCGAGCCTCTGGGAGGGCAAAAACGGCCTCCCCAGGCTCCGGAGGCCCTCTGGAGGCTGCAAACGGGCCTTCCCGAACTTCCGGTAGGCCCGTTTTTCGCCCTCCCCAAGCCTCCGCATGTGCCCTGCGCTTACCTGCATCCAAAACATGGGGACTCCTGGGAGGGGAGGGGTGGGCATGGCCAGCTAGGAATGGGATTTGGAGGTTCTCTGAACAGCACAGAATCTTAGCTAGAGGTTCTCCCGAACCCTTGAGAACCCTCAGCAGCCCACCCCTGCGTATAACCCAATCCGCATCACACCAACACGGAAACCATTTTGGAAATATCTTTTGTCCTGCAGATCCCTCAATGCCTTGGTAGTACAGTGGTCTAAGGCACCCTGTTATTAAGCTGGTTATTAAGACCAGCTGCCTGCAACTACTGCAGGTTCGAATCTCGCCAAGGCTCAAGGTTGACTCAGCCTTCCATCCTTTCTAAGGTAGGTAAATTGAGGACCCAGATTGTGGGGGCAATAAGCTGACTTTGTATAAATATACAAAAGGATGAAGGCTATTGCTGAGCACATTGTAAGCCGCCCTGAGTCTCCGGAGAAGGGCGGCATATAAATCAAAATTAAAAAAAAAAAAATGCCGCCTCCATCTCATCCCCATCCCCATCAATGAGACAGAGTCCAGCCATTCTCTGCCGTATGTGTTGAAATAGAATTTTCCCCCTTAGTCCACCCCAAAGTATGTCAAATCTCTTGCGTTTGGTCACTTCGGAGGAATTTCAGTGCCTGAGGACAATCGGAGCAGGAGAGGAAATCTCTTACAGAGTTGAAAAGATCCTTGGAGGTCTTCTAGTTCAACCCTCTGCGCAAGGTGCAGACCCTATGCCATTTTAGAATCAGAAACATCTAATGTTGGGATTGTTTTCTGGCACTGAAAGATAAGTAGAAAGCACTACAGACAGGCCAGTCCTCAAATTACAGCTGCAATGCAGTTATTAAATGAGTTATATTATGGGACTGACCCAGGGGTGGGTTCTAATTTTTTTTACTACTGGTTCTGTGGGCGTGGCTTATTTTGTGGGCGTGGCTTGGTGGAGGGGTAATGTGACTGGGTGGGCGTGGCCAACTTTTTTTTTTTTTTTACTTTTAAAAGCATTTTTTTCTACAACCTTAAGAGGTTGCAGAAAAAAATGCTTTTAGAAGCCTCTGACGATCAAGCAACTCAGCTGGGATCGCCAGAGGCTTTTAAAGGCATTTTTTTCCCCCTACAACCTCTTCGGCTGAAGAGGTTGCAGAAAAAAATGCTTTTAGAAGCCTCTGATGATCAGGGAACTCAGCTGGGATCGCCAGAGGCTTTGAAAGGCATTTTTTTTCCTACAACCTCTTCAGCTGAAGAGGTTGTAGAAAAAAATGCTTTCAAAAGCCTCTGACGATCCCAGCTGAGCCGCACGATCATCAGAGGCTTTTTTTATTTATTTTTAAAAGCATTTTTTCGGCCGAAGAGGTTGTAGAAAAAATGCTTTTAAAAGTAAAAAAAAAAAAAAAAGCCTCTGATCAGGTGGGCGGGATAAGCAAGCGAGACCGAGCCAGGGACCGGATCGGGGGCGTGGCCAGCCAATGTTATTACCGGTTCTCCGAACTACTGCAAATTTTTACTACTGGTTCTTGCGAACCGGTGTGAACTGGGAGCAACCCACCACTGGACTGACCTGATTTTAAAGCCATTTTTTACCACTTTTCTTTCTGGAAGATGGTGATCTCTGGAGCCAAATTTGGGGAAATTCAGAGGCTGGGAAAGAAGAGGGGAGGAAAGGAGATTCACTTGCCCAAGAAGACTTATGCTACATTGGGTGGAATGTAGGACAGCTGATATCATGACACACATATTCTCTTGCTTTTGAGAAGATCCAAGTTTACCTGAATTAGGTGGATTCCACCAAACAAGCTTCCTTCTCCATCAAACTAGCTTTTTTCTCCACCAAACTAGCTTCTTTCCCCATCAAACATCCTTTTGAGAAGATCCAAGTTTACCTGAATTAGGTGGACTCCATCAAACTAGCTTTCTTCTCCATCAAACTAGCTTTTGAGATGATCCAAGTCAATTGAATTAAGTGAACTCCATCAAACTAGCTTTCTTCTCCATCAAATTTGCTTTTGAGAAGGTCCAAGTTCACCTGAACTAGGTGGACTCCATTTAACTAGCTTCCTTCTCCATCAAACTAGCTTTCTTCTCCGTTAAACTAGCTTTTGAGATGGTCCAGGTTCACTTGAATTAAGTGAACTCCCTCAAACTAGCTTTCTTCTCCCTCAAACTAGCTTTCTTCTCCCTCAAACTAGCTTTCTTCTCCATTAAACTAGCTTTTGAGATAATCCAGGTTCACTTGAGTTACTCTGTTTCCCCGAAAATAAGACCCTGTCTTATATTTTTTGAACCCTGAAATAAGCACTTGGCCTTATTGCCATGTGCTCAAAAGCCCGATTGGGCTTATTATCAGGGGATGTCTTATTTTGGGGGAAACAGGGTAAGTGAACTCTATCAAACTAGCTTTCTTCTCCATAAAACTTGCTTTTGAGAAGATCCAAGTTCACCTGAACTACATGGACCCCATCAAACAAGCTTCCTTCTCCATCAAACTAGCTTTCCTCTTTATCAAACTAGCTTTCTTCTCCATCAAGCTAGCTTTTGAGATGGTCCAGGTTCACTTGAATTAAGTGAACTCCATCAAACTAGCTTCCTTCTCCATCAAACTTGCTTTTGAGAAGATCCAAGTTTACCTGAACTAGGTAGACTCCCATCCAACTAGCTTCTGTCTTTCTCCATCAAACTAGCACAGATTTTGGAGAATGTCCTTTAGGAGTTACCAGATGAGACCCATCCCAATTCATTAGAAATGTAATTTAGTGGGGAGTTTTCTGGACATGGTAGGACTTCTCAGGGCAAGCTCTGCCTTTTGCCTTCCAAGAAATGAACCTCTCTCAGAACTCAAGTGTTGACCATTCTTGAAACATGCTTCTCCCCTCCCATCACATTTCAGCCATGCTTGAAGTTGCTCCACATCTCATTCGCCTTTGCTCCTTGTTCCTGAAGCCCCCGGAAAAAAAGGAGACCCACAAAACACAGAAGCTTCCAGTCCTAAGCTGGACAAGAAGTGTTGGAACTTCCAGCAAAATCAACATATTAAATGCATGTGCGTATGCATATACAGTAGTGGCCAAAATTGTGGAAACCTTTTGGAAAAAGTGCATTTTCTAAAACTAGCTAATAACACCACTTTTTTTTTTTCTGGAGTAGGACCATAAAATTATATATCAATGGAAAGATAATTTAATCAAGAATGTAATGCAATAATTTTCATGAAGGATTTGCTATTAGAATAGCAGTTACAGTATAAAGAAGAAAAGTAAAACACGTGGAAAAAAACGAGATACACAAAAATGATCACCATAGAAAAAATGAACTATGCAAAAATGATCACCACGTCACTTAATAGTTAGTTGGGTAACCTTTAGCATGAATGACGGCCTTACAACGTCTTTCCATGGAGTGAACCAAGTCTTTGAGTTCTGCAGCTGTTATAATATGAAACCAACATTGAATGATGGCTTCTATTAACTGGGTTTTAATGCTGAGTCGCTTCTGATTAACAAGTTTCTTTAGTTGGCTCCATAGATTTTCAATTGGGTTAAGGTCTGAGCTATTCCCAGGCCATTCCAGCAGTGGAATAGGATGATCTTGAAACTCCAAAAAAAAAAAAAAAAAAAAAGTGGTGTTATTAGCCATCAAACCTCAAAAATACACTTTTCCCAAAAGGTTTCCACAATTTTGGCCACTACTGTATGTATATATGTACTTCAGATATATATATATACTGTATATGTATGTGTGTATAAATGTAATCATTAATTATTAGTTATAACAAACATTTTCCATAAAAAAAAAGCTGTACAATCAGCAGCAGTCGGAGGAAAAAAAAACAACTTTGCTTTTTATCTGAAATCAAATCTGAGGAGCCTGTTTTCTTTTGCTCTCCGTGAGGGTTTCCGAGCCTTCATTCTTCACAACCTTTTATTTAAAAAAAAATTAAAGCCATCCTCTGCAGGCACGATAATGGGGGGGGGGATCTTGTTTTTTCCGGCGCACTAAGACCTCAGCTCTGCATTTCCCAGCAATATTATTAATAAACATTCATAAGCTGCCTTTTGCAAAGGAGTCCAAGCCGCTGAAGGAGAAATGGTTTTCATTAGGAAGAATAGTTTTGTTTTTCTGGGGTTTTCTTCTTGGTGAGACGTGGAACATGGATTTCGCCTTGCACCGAGGTTGCTTCGGTTGACTCCTCTTCTCTCCGTCACTCATAGAAACATAGGCTCGAAGGGACCTTGGAGGTCTTGTAGTCCAGCCCTCTGCTCAAGCAGGAGACCATATCCCACTCTGGACACAGGGTTGTCCAGTCTCTTCTTAAAAGTCTCCACTGATGAAGCACGTGGAACTTCTGAAGGCAAACCCTTCCACTGGTTGGTTGTTCTCACCATTAGGAAATTTCTCCTTAGTTCTAAGTTGCTTCTCTCCTTGATTAGTTTCCATCCATCAGTTCTTGTCCTGCCTTCCGGTGCTTTGGAGAAGAGATTGACCCCTTCTTCTTGATGGCAGCCCTTCAAGTATTGGAAGACTGCTATCATGTCTCCCCTAAGTCCTTCTTTTCTTGAAAAACTCCAGGGATGGAGCATCCTCAACATCTGGAGGCAAGCCATTCCATTGATTAATCGTTCTTACCATCAAGAAATTTCACCTTATTTCCAGGTTGGCTCTCCCTGTGAGAAGCTTCTACCCATTGCTTCTTCTCCTGCTCTCAGGAACGATGGAGAATAAACTGACCCCCCCCCTCTTCTCTGCAACAGCCCCCCAAGTATTGGAAGATGCTGTCATGGCACTCTTAATCCTTCTTTTCATTAGGCTACAGAGACCGACCGTAGTTCCCTTAGCCATTCATTGCACAATTTAGTCCTCATGAATTTGGTCATTCTTCTCAACACTCTTTCTATGGCCTCACCATTGGGGTTTTTTTTCGTCCCCCTTTTTTTCTTTTCTGCGTCTTTTTCCCTCCATCCTCCTTCCTGCTTTCCTTCCAGCATGGGGTCATTTTTAAGAGATTAACAGAGTTGGAAGGGATCTTATAGGTCATCTAGTCCAACCCCCTACCCAAGCAGAAGACCCTACACCATTTCTGACAAATGGCAGTCCAGTCTCTTCTTGAAAGCCTCCAGGGATGAAGCTCCCACCACTTCCGAAAGCAACTTCTGTTCTATGGACGGATTGTTCTCACGGTCAGAAAATTTCTCCTTGTTTCCAGGTTGAATCCCTCTCCTTGTTCAGTGTCCATCCATTCTTCCTTGTCTTTTTAGGAGCCATGCTAGCCTTGTGATGAAGAAGGCAACTCGTTGCCAAGAAACATCTGGAGAACTTCTCTTCTCCTTTGACTTAAGAGATGTCTCCACCCAGAAATCGGGTGGACTTTCTCTGAAAAGTCGTCTAGGCCTCCTTTTCTATGACTGGAGGAAATAATCGCAAAAGGAAAGATCAACGAGAAGAGAGGCAGGAACGATGGGAATAGCCTTAAGTGGAATCTCTGGACCTTTCCATTGAGTTGAAGGCTGCTAAGACGTAGCACAGGGGTCGGCAACCTTAAGCCCCCAAAGAGCCACAAAGATCCTAACCGGAAGCCCCCCGCTCAATTCTGGAGCTGACTGGAAGTCCAGTTCCCCCACCATAGAGTCTCCTCCTAGCGTGTCATCCTTTTTCCTCTGTCAACCAGAAGTCCGGTTCCCCCACCATAGAGTCTCCTCCTAGCGCAGCATCCTTTTTCCTCTACCTGTCCTAACTGAAAGCCCTATCAATTGTGGAGCTGACCAGAAATCCCGCCCCTTGCCATAGACTCTCTTCCTGGTCCGCCGTGCTTTTCCTCCCCATAACCGGAAGCTCCTCTCAAAATTGTGGCGATGACAGGGAGCCACAACAGAGGGATGAAAGAGCCACATGTGGCTCCAGAGCCGCAGGTTGCTGACACCTGACGTAGCACAACCCACAGAAAGACTGCAAAGATGCAAAGATCAGGACCAACACACCTCCACAAGTGGTACAGCAAAACTGTCGAAGAGGCAGAATTAAGGTACATCTTCCATCATGCAGTGATCCACTGGATCTAAACACCGATCTGTCTGTGCAACCCTTCTATCCTTCTGCTCCGAACTGCTTTTCGTTGTAGGAGGGAGAGAAAAAAAAAATCTCATTGGGCTTTTTTTTGCACCTGCTCCTTAAAACACAGACGATTTAAAAGAGACCTTTCTAAACTCTTACAATGGCCAATGATGTCTTTCTTTTAAAAAAGAAAAAAAAAGAAAGAAAGAAAATAAAAACACAGATTATGAAAAAGGAATGGGTTTTGGGGTTTTTTTTTGGGGGGGGAGGGTGGATCTGCCCAAAACACAAATTTATACAAGCCGCTATTAAAGAATTTACAACCATCAATCCGGAAAAAAAAAAAATCTTGATCCCTGAAGATTTTCTTGGGGAGGAGAAGAAAAGACCGAATCAATTTTCCATCGATTTTGCAAAACGCCCAGCGGCCGATGGCGTATTTCTATAAACGAAACCTGGCATGCCAGCTCTATGGAACCTCCCTCTTCAGGGGAAGTCTACCTGCCACTTTCCAAACCATGGAGCTTTAGAACAGGAGGACAATTTGCCTCCCACTCCCCCAAAGAAGCAAGGGCTGGAGGATGTTTAGAGAGGAATATTAAGTTTGAATAGAATCGGGGTTGTTTTTTCCTGATCCGATGCTTTAGGAGTCAGCAAAAGTTACTTTTCATTTTCTACTTTCATCTCTTTGCCCTCAAAAAAAACTTGGCAGGTTGGTTCTTTCCCACCGACTTGAAAAAGCTTGAATCAGCTCAATGCTTCGTCTTAGATTTCTGCCAGAAACCCTGAATTCAAAAAAATAAATAAATAAGAACAATCAGAAATGTTTTTCCTTTAAATCCACCCACTGTCTGGAACGCCTAATTTTTAATCCCTTGACCTTGTGGCCAGCATCAACCGGTTGCAATTGTTCCACTTCACATCAGATTAAGATGTGGTTAAGATGAAGGGTCCCTCCCTCGCCATCCAACCTTTAGATTACACATCCCAGGTGAAGAAAATACAGGTGAGTCTTTTGCAAAGCAGAGAAAGGAACGTAAGGGATTACTTTCCCCGACTTGATCACTGTCCAAGATCTGGAGTCTGCCACTGCCTACATACAAACTGTCTATCCGTGTTTGAAGAGTCACTGATTTCAAAATTTGGACTCTCCTAGAACGTTGTTACAGCTTTCCCAACCACCAAAGTTAGCAGTCTTCAAAAATGAAAGCCCATTCAACGCACGCGTGAGAAATCCCTCTAGGCCTCCGTTGTCCGGAAAACAGCATTTAAAAACAAACTTCCAAAAAATATATATATCCTTCTCTATTTTTCACTTTCCTTTGGCCCAAGGAGTCTAGTAAGAATTGGTTTTGGAGTCTTTCTGGTGTGACATAGAATTTGCGAGCTGTTGAAGCAGCCAAAAGTGTGGAAATGTACACACTTTGACTCTTTCGGTTCCTTGCTGCTAAGTTGGTGACAAGGATTTCCAGCGCAGCCAGGTTCTTGCCTTGGCTTGATGTGTGAAAAACTCACAGAATCGATGGTGTTAGCTGAACGTTAACAACGATTCTAGACAAGGTGTTAACGGCGACGGCAGCCGAGTCTCATTTGTTGTCGTGGAGTCTCAACGTTAGGCTCTTCTATTCGGCACATCGGTTGTCTTTTCCCACTTCTCGAGTGTCTTTTCCCGACAGGCGAACACGCACAAGCACACTTGATGAGCACACAAGCACGCCCACAAACACACATACAGAAAGAGGGACAGCCGCACGTTTTTTCAGGAGGAAAAAAGTCTGAGCAATTAATTGCACGTCTGTCGACACAGAACTCCAGAAATTCAATTCACCTGAAAGTATCTCGGAGTTCAAACCCCCGATACAATCGTCAAAAGAAGAAGTGTTGAATTCTTGCTTCCTGCTGAACTCCGGTGGGAGCGAGGCTTTAAAATGTTCCAGCTTCCCCATGGGGGGTCTCCGATCCTGGGTCTCAAGACAAAGAGCCATGATCTTCAAAGAGCCGTGATCTGCGTTAGCTCCGACGTCGGCGTGGTTGGGCTCTGTTGACTGACGGGGACCATGGGGAGTTCCACGCCTAGTCATGCCGGATTGTTAGTCCCGTCGGAGTTCTTGCAGGCGTAGGCCACATCCTTTGCGATGCTGCACATGCGGTTGGACATCTGAAGCTCCTTCCTGAAGGCCGACGGGAAGCAGAACTTCTTGAAGCACGTCTTGAAGTTCTCGTCCAGGAAGGCGTAGAGGACGGGGTTCAGGCAACTGTTGGCATAGCCCAAGGCGGTGCAGAAGTACAAGATGGATAAACTGAGTTCGTTATCGGCCTTGGCTCCCAAGCTTCGGACCAGGACGAAGATATGGACGGGGGTCCAGCAGATGATGAAGACGGCCACCACGACGAGAACCAACCGAGCGATACGCCGGAGGTTCCTGTCCTTCTCCTTCGATCCCGAGAGGACGCGGACGTTTTTCAGGCGCCTGATCATGAGGCTGTAGCAGATGGTGATGACCATGACTGGGATCATGAAGGAGAAGAGAAAAATGCAGATTCCAAAAATGGGTTCCCAGTAGTCCTCAGGTTCAGGAAGCCTAATGAGACAGTCGATTTCTGCAGGAACAAAAAAAACCCACAGATGAATAATGTAGTTAGAAGCCATGGTGCTATTTTCTTCATGGTGTATCAACGTTTCTCATATAGGTACGACAGAATAACAGGGATGGGATGGGATGGGATAGGATGGGATGGGATGGGATGGGATGGGAAGGGATGGGATGGGATGGGATGGGATGGGATGGGATGGGATGGAATGGAATGGAAGAGTGGAGTGGAATGGAATGGAATGGAATGGAAGAGTGGAGTGGAGTGGAGTGGAATGGAATGGAATGGAATGGAATGGAATGGAATGGAATGGAATGGAATGGAAGAGTGGAGTGGAGTGGAGTGGAGTGGAATGGAATGGAATGGAATGGAATGGAATGGAATGGAATGGAATGGAAGAGTGGAGTGGAGTGGAGTGGAGTGGAATGGAATGGAATGGAATGGAATGGAATGGAATGGAATGGAATGGAATGGAATGGAATGGAAGAGTGGAGTGGAATGGAATGAAATGAAATGAAATGAAATGAAATGGAATGGAATGGAATGGAAGAGTGGAGTGGAGTGGAGTGGAGGGAATGGAATGGAATGGAATGGAATGGAATGGAATAGAATAGAATAGAATAGAATAGAATAGAATAGAATAGAATAGAATAGAATAGAATAGAATAGAATAGAATAGAATAGAATAGAATAGAATTTTTTATTGTGATTGGACACACAAGGAATTTATCCTGGACATCAACTGTTTCAACTCCTACCCTCAAAATGATGCTATAGAGCACTGCAAACCAGAACAACGAGACACAAGGACAGTTTTTCCCGAACGCCATCACTCTGCTAAACAAATAATCCCCTCCACGCTGTCAAACTATTCACTAAGTCTGCACTACTATTAATCTTCTCATCGTTCCCGTCACCCCTCTCCTCCCACTTATGACTATATGGCTGTAACTTTGTTGCTTCTATCCTTACAATTTTTATTGATATTATTTCCCGATTGCTTATTTGTACCCTATGACTATCACTAAGTGTTGTACCTTATGATTCTTGATGAACGTATCTTTTATTTTATGTACACTGAGAGCGTATGCACCAAGACAAATTCCTTGCGTGTCCAATCACACTTGGCCAATTAAAAAAAAAAATTCTGGAATAGAATATAATAATAATAATAATAATAATAATAATAATAATAATAATAATAATAATAATAATAATAATAATAATAATAATTTTATTTCTATACCGCCCTTCTCCTGAAGGACTCAGGGCGGTGTACAGCCAATTTAAAAACACAGACACAACAATGATTAAAAATTAAAATAATTAAATAAATTTGGCTGATTTAAAACCCCAAAAATTAAAATACCCCAATTTAAAATTATTATGTTGATAGCCCTGCCTGGCGGAATAGAATAACAAGAGTTGGAAGGGACCTTGGAGGTCTTCTAGTCCAACCCCCTGCTTAGGCAGGAAACTCTACACCACTTCAGAAAAATGGCTATCCAACATCTTGGTAAAAACTTCCAGTGTTGGAGCATTCACAACTTCTGGAGGCAAGTCCTTCCACTGATTAATTGTTCCAACTGTCAGTTAATTTCTCCTTAGTTCTAAGTTGCTTGACTGTATGCAGATGCTGCTTAGCTAATATCCTAGCCAAGGCTTAATCCTCTGAAGACTTTTTATGAATCAAGCTTTGGGCTTTAACACAGCACCAGCACTGATTTTCTCTCTCCCCCACCCCCTTTCTGCAAATTGTCCTGGAAACCTTAACGGTATGTCGAGGGTGCTGTTAAAACTGCAGGCAAACCTGTGTAAACTCAGGATTAGCCAGAGTTATTTCACACTCGGCAGTTAGGAAAGGAATCATGGCTCCTGTGTGTTTGGCAGGCAAGCAAGCAATTGGAAGATAGATGGATGGATGGATGGATGGGAGGGAGGGAGGGAGGGAAGGAAAGGAGATGAGAGGAAGAAGGGAGACTAGAGGGAGGGAGGAGATGGAAGACAGAAGGAGATGGAAAGGGTGGGAGGAAGAAGGGAAGGAAGGAAGGGAGAAAGGAAGGAAGGAGATGGGAAGAAGGGAGACAGGGAGGGAGGGGACGAGAAGAAGAAAGGAGATGAGAGGGAGGGAGGGAGAAGATAGGAAAGGTGGGAGAAAGAAGGGAAGGGAGGGAGGGAGGAGGGAGGAGATGGGAAGAAGGGAGGGAGGAGATGAGAGGAAGAAAGGAAATGAGAGGGAGGGAGGAGATGGAAGACGGAAGGAGATGGGAAGGGTGGGAGGAAGAAGGGAAGGAAGGAAGGGAGAAAGGAAGGAAGGAAGGAAGGAAGGAGATGGGAAGAGGGGAGACAGGGAGGGAAGGGATGAGAAGAAGAAAGGAGATGAGAGGGAGGGAGGAGATGGAAAAGGTGGGAGAAAGAAGGGAAGGGAGGGAGGGAGGAGATGAGAGGAAGAAAGGAGATGAGAGGGAGGGAGGGAGGAGATGGAAGACGGAAGGAGATGGGAAGGGCGGGAGGAAGAAGGGAAGGAAGGAAGGGAGAAAGGAAGGAAGGAAAGAAGGAAGGAAGGAAGGAAGGAAGGAGATGGGAAGAAGGGAGACAGGGAGGGGATGAGAAGAAGAAAGGAGATGAGAGGGAGGGAGGAGATGGGAAAGGTGGGAGAAAGAAGGGAAGGAAGGGAGAGAGGGAGGAAGGGAGGAGATGGGAAGAAAGGGAAGAGTTGAGAGAGAGGAAGGAATATTTTTTTTTTGTGGAAAAAAGAATTTATATTTCAAAAGGAATATTTTTAAATAATTCGCTATGTGCTCATTGAGCTTTATAAGTACCAAAAAGATGCTTCCCATTATTATTAGACTTTTAACTGTGACTGTCACCTTTTCCATCCGATGACTGAGCTACGATTAAGGGACATTCCCCTATTTTACCTCAGGGGTTTTAGGCCCGGCTGAGGAAACCGGACCGGATGCCAGGCTACGTTCACCATTTTTTGTTTCCGATTAAAGGCAGCCCCCCCACACCCCTCATCGCAACCTTCTTCATTATCCTGTTCCTCACCCTCGTTTTCTCTCTCCGTGGAACCCATCACCATGACAGGGATGCCAAAGACAGACGCCAACGCCCAGATGCCGATGTTAACCACTTTGGCCTTGTGTGGCGTACGGATGTCCAGGGCCTTGATGGGGTGGCAGATGGCGATGTAGCGGTCCACGCTCATCATGGTCAGGGTGAAGGTGCTGGTGAACATATTATAGTAATCGATGGAGATGGCAATCTTGCAGAGGGCATTTCCGAACGGCCAGGAGCCCATGAAGGTATCCGTGCCTTGGAAAGGTAAGGTCATGAGGCACAAGGTGTCTGCTAAGGCCAGGTTGAAGATGTAGATGTTGGTGGCCGTCTTCATCTTGGTGAATCTAGGGAGCAAGGAAGAAAGTCGTTCAATGCTGGGTCTTATCGTTATCAAAATCACAGGTGTTTTAATACGTAATTAAGAGCATTGCACTACAGAGCAATAAAGCTGGGTTTTCCATCTCTGATGTATTGTGGAAGCTTCTGGAAAAGGAAGGAGGAGGAGAAGGAGAAGGAGAAGAAAAGGAGGAAGAGGAGGAGGAGGAGGAGAAAAGGAGGAGGAGGAGAAGGAGGAGGAGAAGAAAAGGAGGAAGAGGAGGAGAAGGGAGGAGGAGGAAAAAAGAAGGAGGAGGAGGGGTGAAGGAGGAGGAGGAGGAGGAGGAGAAGGAGAAGAAGAAGAGGAGGAGGAGGAAAAGGAGAAGAAGGAGGAGGAGAAGAAAAGGAGGAAGAGGAGGAGAAGGAGAAGAGGAAGGAGGAGAAGGAGAAGAAGAGGAAGAAGGAGGAGGAGAAGGAGAAGAGGAGGAGGAGGAGGAGAAGACGGAGAAGGAGGAGAAGAAGAAGAAACTTAATGGTGGTCCACATCCAATCCTTTGGGGGATATTTTCAAGCATTTCCAAATCCCATTTGACAAATGGCTGTCCAAACTCTTCTTAAAAACTTCCAGTGTTTAAAGGACAATGAAATATCAGATCATATATGGATCAAAAAAAGTAATGGTTTTCTTGCAGACATTTCATGACCCAACTAGGTAATAATATCAGTGCTAGAAGGGAGGGAGAGAGGGAGGAGGATGACGACAACTGTGGGGTCCTTAGTGCCCTCTGAGCTTGGTTGTTTTCTTGCAGACGTTTCATGACCAAACTAGGTGATATCATCAGTACTACCGGTAGAAGGGAGTGGGGTTTGCTCTCTGCTTAGCTTGCCCTGTCAGTGTTGGTGGGACTGATTGATTGATTGATTGATTGATTGATTGATTGATTGATTCGCTAACTGCCCATCTCACACATGTGATTCTGGGTGGCTTACAACGTTAAAAGAGAAAAAACTACCATTTAGAAATATTTTTGAGCCGAAACTGAAAGAAATAATAATACATGGCAGGGGTTTTTCCTCCCCCTCCTTCCGACATGGTACTTTTCATTCCCCATAACATATTTTACGGACCACAGCA
>NW_027257028.1:0-71435 GCF_029215685.1 Pituophis catenifer annectens | reverse complement strand
GACCAATGTGGATCTCAGAATTGGCAATAGGACTGCATTCAACCAGAAAACATAACGTTTGACACAGAGCTTAGATATCCAAAACAAACACATATTCATGTACCCCACAGTCCTGAAAAGCCCAAAAACAGTCATTTTTTTCAAATCTGAGCTATCCCTGAGGAGTTAGACCAAAGTGTCTCTCAGAATTGGTAGTAGGGCTCAATGCAGCCAGAAAACGGAACTTTTGACACAGAGCTCAGATTTGCAGAAGAAACCCATATTCATGTTCCCCACGGTCTGAAAAAAGGCAAAAACAGATTCAATTTTCAAGTACGAGGTTTCCTTGAGGAGTTAGACCAAAGTGTATCTCAGAATTGGCAGTAGGGCTCAATTAAACCAGAAAACTTAACTTTCGACACAGAGCTCAGATTTGCAGAAGAAACACATATTCATGTTCCCCATGGTCTGAAAAAGGGCAAAAACACATTCAAATTACAAGTACGAGGTTTCCCTGAGGAGTTAGACCAAAGGGCTTCAGATTTGGCAGTAGGGCTCAATTAAACCAGAAAACATAACTTTTGACACAGAGCTCAGATTTGCAGAAGAAACACATATTCATGTTCCCCACGGTCTGAAAAAAGGCAAAAACACATTCAATGTTCAAGTACGAGGTTTCATTGAGGAGTTAGACCAAAGTGTATCTCAGAATTGGCAATAGGGCTAAATTAAACCAGAAAACTTAACTTTCGACACAGAGCTCAGATTTGCAGAAGAAACACGTATTCATGTTATGCAAGGTATGAAAACACCAAAAAACACACAATTTTTAAATCTGAGCTATCCCTGAGGAGTTAGACCAAACTGTCTCTCAGAATTGGCAGTAGGGCTCAATTCAGCCAGAAAACGGAACTTTTGACACAGAGCTCAGATTTGCAGAAGAAACACATATTCATGTTCCCCACGGTCTGAAAAAAGGCAAAAAACGATTCAATTTTCAAGTACGAGGTTTACTTGAGGAGTTAGACCAAAGTGTATCTCAGAATTGGCAGTGGGGCTCAATTCAGCTGGAAAACTTAACTTTGGACACAAGCTCAGATTTTCAAAAGAAACACATATTCATGTCATGCAAGGTATGAAAACACCAAAAACACACAATTTTCAAATCTGAGCTTTCCCTAAGGAGCTAGACCAAAGCTGCCTCAGAATTGGCAGTAGGACTGCATTCAACCAGAAAACATAACTTTTGAAACAGAGTTTAGATATCCAAAACAAACACATATTCATGTACCCCACAGTCTGAAAAGCCCAAAAAAGAGTCAATTTTTTCAAATCTGAGCTTTCCCTGATGAGATAGACCAAAGTTTCTCTCAAAATTGGCAGTAGGGCTCAATTAAACCAGAAAACTTAACTTTTGACACAGAGCTCAGATTTGCAGAAGAAACACATATTCATGTTCCCCACGGTCTGAAAAAAGGCAAAAACATATTCAATGTTCAAGTACGAGGTTTCATTGAGGAGTTAGACCAAAGTGTATCTCAGAATTGGCAGTAGGGCTCAATTAAACCAGAAAACTTAACTTTTGACACAGAGCTCAGATTTGCAGAAGAAACACATATTCATGTTCCCCACGGTCTGAAAAAAGGCAAAAACACATTCAATGTTCAAGTACGAGGTTTCATTGAGGAGTTAGACCAAAGTGTATCTCAGAATTGGCAGTAGGGCTAAATTAAACCAGAAAACTTAACTTTCGACACAGAGCTCAGATTTGCAGAAGAAACACATATTCATGTTCCCCATGGTCGGAAAAAGGGCAAAAACACATTCAAATTTCAAGTACGAGGTTTCCCTGAGGAGTTAGTCCAAAATGCTTTAGAATTGGCAGTAGGGCTCAATTAAACCAGAAAACTTAACTTTTGACACAGAGCTCAGATTTGCAGAAGAAACACATATTCATGTTCCACACGGTCTGAAAAAAGGCAAAAACACATTCAATTTTCAAGTACGAGGTTTCCCTGAGGAGTTAGACCAAAGGGCATCAGAATTGGCAGTAGGGCTCAATTCAGCCAGAAAACGGAAATTTTGACACAGAGCTCAGATTTGCAGAAGAAACACATATTCATGTCATGCAAGGTATGAAAACACCAAAAACACACAATTTTCAAATCTGAGCTTTCCCTAAGGAGCTAGACCAAAGCTGCCTCAGAATTGGCAGTAGGACTGCATTCAACCAGAAAACATAACTTTTGAAACAGAGTTTAGATATCCAAAACAAACACATATTCATGTACCCCACAGTCTGAAAAGCCCAAAAAAAGAGTCAATTTTTCAATCTGAGCTTTCCCTGACGAGATAGACCAAAGTTTCTCTCAAAATTGGCAGTAGGGCTCAATTAAACCAGAAAACTTAACTTTCGACACAGAGCTCAGATTTGCAGAAGAAAGACATATTCATGTTCCCCATGGTCGGAAATAGGGCAAAAACACATTCAAATTTCAATTACGAGGTTTCCCTGAGGAGTTAGACCAAAGTGTCTCTCAGAATTGGCAGTAGGGCTCAATTCAGTCAGAAAACGGAAATTTTGACACAGAGCTCAGATTTGCAGAAGAAACACATATTCATGTTATGCAAGGTATGAAAACACCAAAAACACACAATTTTCAAATCTGAGCTTTCCCTAAGGAGCTAGACCAAAGCTGCCTCAGAATTGGCAGTAGGACTGCATTCAACCAGAAAACATAACTTTTGAAACAGAGTTTAGATATCCAAAACAAACACATATTCATGTACCCCACAGTCTGAAAAGCCCAAAAAAAGAGTCAATTTTTTCAAATCTGAGCTTTCCCTGACGAGATAGACCAAAGTGTCTCTCAAAATTGGCAGTAGGGCTCAATTAAACCAGAAAACTTAACTTTTGACACAGAGCTCAGATTTGCAGAAGAAACACATATTCATGTTCCCCACGGTCTGAAAAAAGGCAAAAACACATTCAATGTTCAAGTACGAGGTTTCATTGAGGAGTTAGACCAAAGTGTATCTCAGAATTGGCAGTAGGGCTAAATTAAACCAGAAAACATAACTTTCGACACAGAGCTCAGATTTGCAGAAGAAACACATATTCATGTTCCCCATGGTCGGAAATAGGGCAAAAACACATTCAAATTTCAATTACGAGGTTTCCCTGAGGAGTTAGACCAAAGTGTCTCTCAGAATTGGCAGTAGGGCTCAATTCAGTCAGAAAAACGGAAATTTTGACACAGAGCTCAGATTTGCAGAAGAAACACATATTCATGTTATGCAAGGTATGAAAACACCAAAAACACACAATTTTCAAAATCTGAGCTTTCCCTGAGGAGTTAGACCAAAGCTGTCTCAGAATTGGCAGTAGGACTGCATTCAACCATAAAACATAACTTTTGACACAGAGTTTAGATATCCAAAACAAACACATATTCATGTACCCCACAGTCTGAAAAGCCCAAAAAACAGTCAATTTTTCAAAATCTGAGCTATCCCTGAGGAGTTAGACCAAAGTGTCTCTCAGAATTGGCAGTAGGGCTCAATTAAACCAGAAAACTTAACTTTTGACACAGAGCTCAGATTTGCAGAAGAAACACATATTCATGTTCCACACGGTCTGAAAAAAGGCAAAAAACACATTCAATTTTCAAATACGAGGTTTCCCTGAGGAGTTAGACCAAAGGGCATCAGAATTGGCAGTAGGGCTCAATTCAGCCAGAAAACGGAAATTTTGACACAGAGCTCAGATTTGCAGAAGAAACACATATTCATGTTATGCAAGGTATGAAAACACCAAAAACACACAATTTTTAAATCTGAGCTTTCCCTGAGGAGTTAGACCAAAGCTGTCTCAGAATTGGCAGTAGGACTGCATTCAACCATAAAACATAACTTTTGACACAGAGCTTAGATATCCAAAACAAACACATATTCATGTACCCCACAGTCTGAAAAGCCCAAAACACCCAATTTTCAAATCTGAGCTTTCCCTGAGGTGTTAGACCAAAGTGGATCTCAGAATTGGCAATAGGACTGCATTCAACCAGAAAACATAACGTTTGACACAGAGCTTAGATATCCCAAAACAAACACATATTCATGTACCCCACAGTCTGAAAAGCCCAAAAAACAGTCAATTTTTTCAAATCTGAGCTATCCCTGAGGAGTTAGACCAAACTGTCTCTCAGAATTGGCAGTAGGGCTCAATTCAGCCAGAAAACGGAACTTTTGACACAGAGCTCAGATTTGCAGAAGAAACACATATTCATGTTCCCCACAGTCTGAAAAAAGGCAAAAACAGATTCAATTTTCAAGTACGAGGTTTACTTGAGGAGTTAGACCAAAGTGTATCTCAGAATTGGCAGTGGGGATCAATTCAGCCGGAAAAGTTAACTTTGGACACAAGCTCAGATTTTCAAAAGAAACACATATTCATGTCATGCAAGGTATGAAAACACCAAAAACACACAATTTCAAATCTGAGCTTTCCCTAAGGAGTTAGACCAAAGTGTATCTCAGAATTGGCAGTGGGGATCAATTCAGCCGGAAAAGTTAACTTTGGACACAGAGCTCAGATTTGCAGAAGAAACACATATTCATGATATGCAAGGTATGAAAACACCAAAAACACACAATTTTCAAATCTGAGCTTTCCCTGAGGAGTTAGACCAAAGTGGATCTCAGAATTGGCAATAGGACTGCATTCAACCAGAAAACATAACGTTTGACACAGAGCTTAGATATCCAAAACAAACACATATTCATGTACCCCACAGTCTGAAAAGCCCAAAAAACAGTCATTTTTTTCAAATCTGAGCTATCCCTGAGGAGTTAGACCAAAGTGTCTCTCAGAATTGGCAGTAGGGCTCAATGCAGCCAGAAAACGGAACTTTTGACACAGAGCTCAGATTTGCAGAAGAAACCCATATTCATGTTCCCCACGGTCTGAAAAAAGGCAAAAACAGATTCAATTTTCAAGTACGAGGTTTCCTTGAGGAGTTAGACCAAAGTGTATCTCAGAATTGGCAGTAGGGCTCAATTAAACCAGAAAACTTAACTTTCGACACAGAGCTCAGATTTGCAGAAGAAACACATATTCATGTTCCCCATGGTCTGAAAAAGGGCAAAAACACATTCAAATTACAAGTACGAGGTTTCCCTGAGGAGTTAGACCAAAGTTTCTCTCAAAATTGGCAGTAGGGCTCAATTAAACCAGAAAACTTAACTTTTGACACAGAGCTCAGATTTGCAGAAGAAACACATATTCATGTTCCCCACGGTCTGAAAAAAGGCAAAAAACACATTCAATGTTCAAGTACGAGGTTTCATTGAGGAGTTAGACCAAAGTGTATCTCAGAATTGGCAGTAGGGCTAAATTAAACCAGAAAACTTAACTTTCGACACAGAGCTCAGATTTTCAGAAGAAACACATATTCATGTTCCCCATGGTCGGAAAAAAGGGCAAAAACACATTCAAATTTCAAGTACGAGGTTTCCCTGAGGAGTTAGACCAAAGTGAATCTCAGAATTGGCAGTAGGGCTAAATTAAACCAGAAAACTTAACTTTCGACACAGAGCTCAGATTTGCAGAAGAAACACATATTCATGTTCCCCATGGTCTGAAAAAGGGCAAAAACACATTCAAATTACAAGTACGAGGTTTCCCTGAGGAGTTAGACCAAAGGGCTTCAGAATTGGCAGTAGGGCTCAATTAAACCAGAAAACTTAACTTTTGACACAGAGCTCAGATTTGCAGAAGAAACACATATTCATGTTCCCCACGGTCTGAAAAGCCCAAAAAAGAGTCAATTTTTTCAAATCTGAGCTTTCCCTGACGAGATAGACCAAAGTGTCTCTCAAAATTGGCAGTAGGGCTCAATTAAACCAGAAAACTTAATTTTTGACACAGAGCTCAGATTTGCAGAAGAAACACATATTCATGTTCCCCACGGTCTGAAAAAAGGCAAAAACACATTCAATGTTCAAGTACGAGGTTTCATTGAGGAGTTAGACCAAAGTGTATCTCAGAATTGGCAGTAGGGCTAAATTAAACCAGAAAACTTAACTTTCGACACAGAGCTCAGA
The DNA here is from genome assembly GCF_029215685.1 of Pituophis catenifer annectens. Classification (NCBI taxonomy): domain Eukaryota; kingdom Metazoa; phylum Chordata; class Lepidosauria; order Squamata; family Colubridae; genus Pituophis; species Pituophis catenifer. The sequence continues at coordinate 65,351 of NW_027257028.1, read as the reverse complement.
TTTGCAGAAGAAACACATATTCATGTTCCCCATGGTCGGAAAAAGGGCAAAAACACATTCAAATTTCAAGTACGAGGTTTCCCTGAGGAGTTAGACCAAAGTGAATCTCAGAATTGGCAGTAGGGCTAAATTAAACCAGAAAACTTAACTTTCGACACAGAGCTCAGATTTGCAGAAGAAACACATATTCATGTTATGCAAGGTATGAAAACATCAAAAACACACAATTTTCAAATCTGAGCTTTCCCTGAGGAGTTAGACCAAAGTGGATCTCAGAATTGGCAATAGGACTGCATTCAACCAGAAAACATAACGTTTGACACAGAGCTTAGATATCCAAAACAAACACATATTCATGTACCCCACAGTCTGAAAAGCCCAAAAAACAGTCATTTTTTTCAAATCTGAGCTATCCCTGAGGAGTTAGGCCAAAGTGTCTCTCAGAATTGGCAGTAGGGCTCAATGCAGCCAGAAAACGGAACTTTTGACACAGAGCTCAGATTTGCAGAAGAAACCCATATTCATGTTCCCCACGGTCTGAAAAAAGGCAAAAACAGATTCAATTTTCAAGTACGAGGTTTCCTTGAGGAGTTAGACCAAAGTGTATCTCAGAATTGGCAATAGGGCTAAATTAAACGAGAAAACTTAACTTTCGACACAGAGCTCAGATTTGCAGAAGAAACACATATTCATGTTCCCCATGGTCGGAAATAGGGCAAAAACACATTCAAATTTCAAGTACGAGGTTTCCCTGAGGAGTTAGACCAAAGTGAATCTCAGAATTGGCAGTAGGGCTAAATTAAACCAGAAAACTTAACTTTCGACACAGAGCTCAGATTTGCAGAAGAAACACATATTCATGTTCCACACGGTCTGAAAAAAGGCAAAAACACATTCAATTTTCAATTACGAGGTTTCCCTGAGGAGTTAGACCAAAGTGTCTCTCAGAATTGGCAGTAGGGCTCAATTCAGCCAGAAAACGGAAATTTTGACACAGAGCTCAGATTTGCAGAAGAAACACATATTCATGTTATGCAAGGTATGAAAACACCAAAAACACACAATTTTCAAATCTGAGCTTTCCCTGAGGAGTTAGACCAATGTGGATCTCAGAATTGGCAATAGGACTGCATTCAACCAGAAAACATAACGTTTGACACAGAGCTTAGATATCCAAAACAAACACATATTCATGTACCCCACAGTCTGAAAAGCCCAAAAAACAGTCATTTTTTTCAAATCTGAGCTATCCCTGAGGAGTTAGACCAAAGTGTCTCTCAGAATTGGTAGTAGGGCTCAATGCAGCCAGAAAACGGAACTTTTGACACAGAGCTCAGATTTGCAGAAGAAACCCATATTCATGTTCCCCACGGTCTGAAAAAAGGCAAAAACAGATTCAATTTTCAAGTACGAGGTTTCCTTGAGGAGTTAGACCAAAGTGTATCTCAGAATTGGCAGTAGGGCTCAATTAAACCAGAAAACTTAACTTTCGACACAGAGCTCAGATTTGCAGAAGAAACACATATTCATGTTCCCCATGGTCTGAAAAAGGGCAAAAACACATTCAAATTACAAGTACGAGGTTTCCCTGAGGAGTTAGACCAAAGGGCTTCAGATTTGGCAGTAGGGCTCAATTAAACCAGAAAACTTAACTTTTGACACAGAGCTCAGATTTGCAGAAGAAACACATATTCATGTTCCCCACGGTCTGAAAAAAGGCAAAAAACACATTCAATGTTCAAGTACGAGGTTTCATTGAGGAGTTAGACCAAAGTGTATCTCAGAATTGGCAATAGGGCTAAATTAAACCAGAAAACTTAACTTTCGACACAGAGCTCAGATTTGCAGAAGAAACACGTATTCATGTTATGCAAGGTATGAAAACACCAAAAACACACAATTTTTAAATCTGAGCTATCCCTGAGGAGTTAGACCAAACTGTCTCTCAGAATTGGCAGTAGGGCTCAATTCAGCCAGAAAACGGAACTTTTGACACAGAGCTCAGATTTGCAGAAGAAACACATATTCATGTTCCCCACGGTCTGAAAAAAGGCAAAAAACGATTCAATTTTCAAGTACGAGGTTTACTTGAGGAGTTAGACCAAAGTGTATCTCAGAATTGGCAGTGGGGCTCAATTCAGCTGGAAAACTTAACTTTGGACACAAGCTCAGATTTTCAAAAGAAACACATATTCATGTCATGCAAGGTATGAAAACACCAAAAACACACAATTTTCAAATCTGAGCTTTCCCTAAGGAGCTAGACCAAAGCTGCCTCAGAATTGGCAGTAGGACTGCATTCAACCAGAAAACATAACTTTTGAAACAGAGTTTAGATATCCAAAACAAACACATATTCATGTACCCCACAGTCTGAAAAGCCCAAAAAAGAGTCAATTTTTTCAAATCTGAGCTTTCCCTGACGAGATAGACCAAAGTTTCTCTCAAAATTGGCAGTAGGGCTCAATTAAACCAGAAAACTTAACTTTTGACACAGAGCTCAGATTTGCAGAAGAAACACATATTCATGTTCCCCACGGTCTGAAAAAAGGCAAAAACATATTCAATGTTCAAGTACGAGGTTTCATTGAGGAGTTAGACCAAAGTGTATCTCAGAATTGGCAGTAGGGCTCAATTAAACCAGAAAACTTAACTTTTGACACAGAGCTCAGATTTGCAGAAGAAACACATATTCATGTTCCCCACGGTCTGAAAAAAGGCAAAAACACATTCAATGTTCAAGTACGAGGTTTCATTGAGGAGTTAGACCAAAGTGTATCTCAGAATTGGCAGTAGGGCTAAATTAAACCAGAAAACTTAATTTTCGACACAGAGCTCAGATTTGCAGAAGAAACACATTTTCATGTTCCCCATGGTCGGAAAAAGGGCAAAAACACATTCAAATTTCAAGTACGAGGTTTCCCTGAGGAGTTAGTCCAAAATGCTTTAGAATTGGCAGTAGGGCTCAATTAAACCAGAAAACTTAACTTTTGACACAGAGCTCAGATTTGCAGAAGAAACACATATTCATGTTCCACACGGTCTGAAAAAAGGCAAAAACACATTCAATTTTCAAGTACGAGGTTTCCCTGAGGAGTTAGACCAAAGGGCATCAGAATTGGCAGTAGGGCTCAATTCAGCCAGAAAACGGAAATTTTGACACAGAGCTCAGATTTGCAGAAGAAACACATATTCATGTCATGCAAGGTATGAAAACACCAAAAACACACAATTTTCAAATCTGAGCTTTCCCTAAGGAGCTAGACCAAAGCTGCCTCAGAATTGGCAGTAGGACTGCATTCAACCAGAAAACATAACTTTTGAAACAGAGTTTAGATATCCAAAACAAACACATATTCATGTACCCCACAGTCTGAAAAGCCCAAAAAAAGAGTCAATTTTTTCAAATCTGAGCTTTCCCTGACGAGATAGACCAAAGTTTCTCTCAAAATTGGCAGTAGGGCTCAATTAAACCAGAAAACTTAACTTTCGACACAGAGCTCAGATTTGCAGAAGAAAGACATATTCATGTTCCCCATGGTCGGAAATAGGGCAAAAACACATTCAAATTTCAATTACGAGGTTTCCCTGAGGAGTTAGACCAAAGTGTCTCTCAGAATTGGCAGTAGGGCTCAATTCAGTCAGAAAACGGAAATTTTGACACAGAGCTCAGATTTGCAGAAGAAACACATATTCATGTTATGCAAGGTATGAAAACACCAAAAACACACAATTTTCAAATCTGAGCTTTCCCTAAGGAGCTAGACCAAAGCTGCCTCAGAATTGGCAGTAGGACTGCATTCAACCAGAAAACATAACTTTTGAAACAGAGTTTAGATATCCAAAACAAACACATATTCATGTACCCCACAGTCTGAAAAGCCCAAAAAAAGAGTCAATTTTTTCAAATCTGAGCTTTCCCTGACGAGATAGACCAAAGTGTCTCTCAAAATTGGCAGTAGGGCTCAATTAAACCAGAAAACTTAACTTTTGACACAGAGCTCAGATTTGCAGAAGAAACACATATTCATGTTCCCCACGGTCTGAAAAAAGGCAAAAACACATTCAATGTTCAAGTACGAGGTTTCATTGAGGAGTTAGACCAAAGTGTATCTCAGAATTGGCAGTAGGGCTAAATTAAACCAGAAAACTTAACTTTCGACACAGAGCTCAGATTTGCAGAAGAAACACATATTCATGTTCCCCATGGTCTGAAAAAGGGCAAAAACACATTCAAATTACAAGTACGAGGTTTCCCTGAGGAGTTAGACCAAAGGGCTTCAGAATTGGCAGTAGGGCTCAATTAAACCAGAAAACTTAACTTTTGACACAGAGCTCAGATTTGCAGAAGAAACACATATTCATGTTCCCCACGGTCTGAAAAAAGGCAAAAACACATTCAATTTTCAAGTACGAGGTTTCCCTGAGGAGTTAGACCAAAGGGCATCAGAATTGGCAGTAGGGCTCAATTCAGCCAGAAAACGGAAATTTTGACACAGAGCTCAGATTTGCAGAAGAAACACATATTCATGTTATGCAAGGTATGAAAACACCAAAAACACACAATTTTTAAATCTGAGCTTTCCCTGAGGAGTTAGACCAAAGCTGTCTCAGAATTGGCAGTAGGACTGCATTCAACCATAAAACATAACTTTTGACACAGAGTTTAGATATCCAAAACAAACACATATTCATGTACCCCACAGTCTGAAAAGCCCAAAACACCCAATTTTCAAATCTGAGCTTTCCCTGAGGTGTTAGACCAAAGTGGATCTCAGAATTGGCAATAGGACTGCATTCAACCAGAAAACATAACGTTTGACACAGAGCTTAGATATCCAAAACAAACACATATTCATGTACCCCACAGTCTGAAAAGCCCAAAAAACAGTCAATTTTTTCAAATCTGAGCTATCCCTGAGGAGTTAGACCAAACTGTCTCTCAGAATTGGCAGTAGGGCTCAATTCAGCCAGAAAACGGAACTTTTGACACAGAGCTCAGATTTGCAGAAGAAACACATATTCATGTTCCCCACAGTCTGAAAAAAGGCAAAAACAGATTCAATTTTCAAGTACGAGGTTTACTTGAGGAGTTAGACCAAAGTGTATCTCAGAATTGGCAGTGGGGATCAATTCAGCCGGAAAAGTTAACTTTGGACACAAGCTCAGATTTTCAAAAGAAACACATATTCATGTCATGCAAGGTATGAAAACACCAAAAACACACAATTTTCAAATCTGAGCTTTCCCTAAGGAGTTAGACCAAAGTGTATCTCAGAATTGGCAGTGGGGATCAATTCAGCCGGAAAAGTTAACTTTGGACACAGAGCTCAGATTTGCAGAAGAAACACATATTCATGATATGCAAGGTATGAAAACACCAAAAACACACAATTTTCAAATCTGAGCTTTCCCTGAGGAGTTAGACCAAAGTGGATCTCAGAATTGGCAATAGGACTGCATTCAACCAGAAAACATAACGTTTGACACAGAGCTTAGATATCCAAAACAAACACATATTCATGTACCCCACAGTCTGAAAAGCCCAAAAAACAGTCATTTTTTTCAAATCTGAGCTATCCCTGAGGAGTTAGACCAAAGTGTCTCTCAGAATTGGCAGTAGGGCTCAATGCAGCCAGAAAACGGAACTTTTGACACAGAGCTCAGATTTGCAGAAGAAACCCATATTCATGTTCCCCACGGTCTGAAAAAAGGCAAAAACAGATTCAATTTTCAAGTACGAGGTTTCCTTGAGGAGTTAGACCAAAGTGTATCTCAGAATTGGCAGTAGGGCTCAATTAAACCAGAAAACTTAACTTTCGACACAGAGCTCAGATTTGCAGAAGAAACACATATTCATGTTCCCCATGGTCTGAAAAAGGGCAAAAACACATTCAAATTACAAGTACGAGGTTTCCCTGAGGAGTTAGACCAAAGGGCTTCAGATTTGGCAGTAGGGCTCAATTAAACCAGAAAACTTAACTTTTGACACAGAGCTCAGATTTGCAGAAGAAACACATATTCATGTTCCCCACGGTCTGAAAAAAGGCAAAAACACATTCAATGTTCAAGTACGAGGTTTCATTGAGGAGTTAGACCAAAGTGTATCTCAGAATTGGCAATAGGGCTAAATTAAACCAGAAAACTTAACTTTCGACACAGAGCTCAGATTTGCAGAAGAAACACGTATTCATGTTATGCAAGGTATGAAAACACCAAAAACACACAATTTTTAAATCTGAGCTATCCCTGAGGAGTTAGACCAAACTGTCTCTCAGAATTGGCAGTAGGGCTCAATTCAGCCAGAAAACGGAACTTTTGACACAGAGCTCAGATTTGCAGAAGAAACACATATTCATGTTCCCCACGGTCTGAAAAAAGGCAAAAAACGATTCAATTTTCAAGTACGAGGTTTACTTGAGGAGTTAGACCAAAGTGTATCTCAGAATTGGCAGTGGGGCTCAATTCAGCTGGAAAACTTAACTTTGGACACAAGCTCAGATTTTCAAAAGAAACACATATTCATGTCATGCAAGGTATGAAAACACCAAAAACACACAATTTTCAAATCTGAGCTTTCCCTAAGGAGCTAGACCAAAGCTGCCTCAGAATTGGCAGTAGGACTGCATTCAACCAGAAAACATAACTTTTGAAACAGAGTTTAGATATCCAAAACAAACACATATTCATGTACCCCACAGTCTGAAAAGCCCAAAAAAGAGTCAATTTTTTCAAATCTGAGCTTTCCCTGACGAGATAGACCAAAGTTTCTCTCAAAATTGGCAGTAGGGCTCAATTAAACCAGAAAACTTAACTTTTGACACAGAGCTCAGATTTGCAGAAGAAACACATATTCATGTTCCCCACGGTCTGAAAAAAGGCAAAAACATATTCAATGTTCAAGTACGAGGTTTCATTGAGGAGTTAGACCAAAGTGTATCTCAGAATTGGCAGTAGGGCTCAATTAAACCAGAAAACTTAACTTTTGACACAGAGCTCAGATTTGCAGAAGAAACACATATTCATGTTCCCCACGGTCTGAAAAAAGGCAAAAACACATTCAATGTTCAAGTACGAGGTTTCATTGAGGAGTTAGACCAAAGTGTATCTCAGAATTGGCAGTAGGGCTAAATTAAACCAGAAAACTTAACTTTCGACACAGAGCTCAGATTTGCAGAAGAAACACATATTCATGTTCCCCATGGTCGGAAAAAGGGCAAAAACACATTCAAATTTCAAGTACGAGGTTTCCCTGAGGAGTTAGTCCAAAATGCTTTAGAATTGGCAGTAGGGCTCAATTAAACCAGAAAACTTAACTTTTGACACAGAGCTCAGATTTGCAGAAGAAACACATATTCATGTTCCACACGGTCTGAAAAAAGGCAAAAACACATTCAATTTTCAAGTACGAGGTTTCCCTGAGGAGTTAGACCAAAGGGCATCAGAATTGGCAGTAGGGCTCAATTCAGCCAGAAAACGGAAATTTTGACACAGAGCTCAGATTTGCAGAAGAAACACATATTCATGTCATGCAAGGTATGAAAACACCAAAAACACACAATTTTCAAATCTGAGCTTTCCCTAAGGAGCTAGACCAAAGCTGCCTCAGAATTGGCAGTAGGACTGCATTCAACCAGAAAACATAACTTTTGAAACAGAGTTTAGATATCCAAAACAAACACATATTCATGTACCCCACAGTCTGAAAAGCCCAAAAAAAGAGTCAATTTTTTCAAATCTGAGCTTTCCCTGACGAGATAGACCAAAGTTTCTCTCAAAATTGGCAGTAGGGCTCAATTAAACCAGAAAACTTAACTTTCGACACAGAGCTCAGATTTGCAGAAGAAAGACATATTCATGTTCCCCATGGTCGGAAATAGGGCAAAAACACATTCAAATTTCAATTACGAGGTTTCCCTGAGGAGTTAGACCAAAGTGTCTCTCAGAATTGGCAGTAGGGCTCAATTCAGTCAGAAAACGGAAATTTTGACACAGAGCTCAGATTTGCAGAAGAAACACATATTCATGTTATGCAAGGTATGAAAACACCAAAAACACACAATTTTCAAATCTGAGCTTTCCCTAAGGAGCTAGACCAAAGCTGCCTCAGAATTGGCAGTAGGACTGCATTCAACCAGAAAACATAACTTTTGAAACAGAGTTTAGATATCCAAAACAAACACATATTCATGTACCCCACAGTCTGAAAAGCCCAAAAAAAGAGTCAATTTTTTCAAATCTGAGCTTTCCCTGACGAGATAGACCAAAGTGTCTCTCAAAATTGGCAGTAGGGCTCAATTAAACCAGAAAACTTAACTTTTGACACAGAGCTCAGATTTGCAGAAGAAACACATATTCATGTTCCCCACGGTCTGAAAAAAGGCAAAAACACATTCAATGTTCAAGTACGAGGTTTCATTGAGGAGTTAGACCAAAGTGTATCTCAGAATTGGCAGTAGGGCTAAATTAAACCAGAAAACTTAACTTTCGACACAGAGCTCAGATTTGCAGAAGAAACACATATTCATGTTCCCCATGGTCTGAAAAAGGGCAAAAACACATTCAAATTACAAGTACGAGGTTTCCCTGAGGAGTTAGACCAAAGGGCTTCAGAATTGGCAGTAGGGCTCAATTAAACCAGAAAACTTAACTTTTGACACAGAGCTCAGATTTGCAGAAGAAACACATATTCATGTTCCCCACGGTCTGAAAAAAGGCAAAAACACATTCAATTTTCAAGTACGAGGTTTCCCTGAGGAGTTAGACCAAAGGGCATCAGAATTGGCAGTAGGGCTCAATTCAGCCAGAAAACGGAAATTTTGACACAGAGCTCAGATTTGCAGAAGAAACACATATTCATGTTATGCAAGGTATGAAAACACCAAAAACACACAATTTTTAAATCTGAGCTTTCCCTGAGGAGTTAGACCAAAGCTGTCTCAGAATTGGCAGTAGGACTGCATTCAACCATAAAACATAACTTTTGACACAGAGTTTAGATATCCAAAACAAACACATATTCATGTACCCCACAGTCTGAAAAGCCCAAAACACCCAATTTTCAAATCTGAGCTTTCCCTGAGGTGTTAGACCAAAGTGGATCTCAGAATTGGCAATAGGACTGCATTCAACCAGAAAACATAACGTTTGACACAGAGCTTAGATATCCAAAACAAACACATATTCATGTACCCCACAGTCTGAAAAGCCCAAAAAACAGTCAATTTTTTCAAATCTGAGCTATCCCTGAGGAGTTAGACCAAACTGTCTCTCAGAATTGGCAGTAGGGCTCAATTCAGCCAGAAAACGGAACTTTTGACACAGAGCTCAGATTTGCAGAAGAAACACATATTCATGTTCCCCACAGTCTGAAAAAAGGCAAAAACAGATTCAATTTTCAAGTACGAGGTTTACTTGAGGAGTTAGACCAAAGTGTATCTCAGAATTGGCAGTGGGGATCAATTCAGCCGGAAAAGTTAACTTTGGACACAAGCTCAGATTTTCAAAAGAAACACATATTCATGTCATGCAAGGTATGAAAACACCAAAAACACACAATTTTCAAATCTGAGCTTTCCCTAAGGAGTTAGACCAAAGTGTATCTCAGAATTGGCAGTGGGGATCAATTCAGCCGGAAAAGTTAACTTTGGACACAGAGCTCAGATTTGCAGAAGAAACACATATTCATGATATGCAAGGTATGAAAACACCAAAAACACACAATTTTCAAATCTGAGCTTTCCCTGAGGAGTTAGACCAAAGTGGATCTCAGAATTGGCAATAGGACTGCATTCAACCAGAAAACATAACGTTTGACACAGAGCTTAGATATCCAAAACAAACACATATTCATGTACCCCACAGTCTGAAAAGCCCAAAAAACAGTCATTTTTTTTCAAATCTGAGCTATCCCTGAGGAGTTAGACCAAAGTGTCTCTCAGAATTGGCAGTAGGGCTCAATGCAGCCAGAAAACGGAACTTTTGACACAGAGCTCAGATTTGCAGAAGAAACCCATATTCATGTTCCCCACGGTCTGAAAAAAGGCAAAAACAGATTCAATTTTCAAGTACGAGGTTTCCTTGAGGAGTTAGACCAAAGTGTATCTCAGAATTGGCAGTAGGGCTCAATTAAACCAGAAAACTTAACTTTCGACACAGAGCTCAGATTTGCAGAAGAAACACATATTCATGTTCCCCATGGTCTGAAAAAGGGCAAAAACACATTCAAATTACAAGTACGAGGTTTCCCTGAGGAGTTAGACCAAAGTTTCTCTCAAAATTGGCAGTAGGGCTCAATTAAACCAGAAAACTTAACTTTTGACACAGAGCTCAGATTTGCAGAAGAAACACATATTCATGTTCCCCACGGTCTGAAAAAAGGCAAAAACACATTCAATGTTCAAGTACGAGGTTTCATTGAGGAGTTAGACCAAAGTGTATCTCAGAATTGGCAGTAGGGCTAAATTAAACCAGAAAACTTAACTTTCGACACAGAGCTCAGATTTTCAGAAGAAACACATATTCATGTTCCCCATGGTCGGAAAAAGGGCAAAAACACATTCAAATTTCAAGTACGAGGTTTCCCTGAGGAGTTAGACCAAAGTGAATCTCAGAATTGGCAGTAGGGCTAAATTAAACCAGAAAACTTAACTTTCGACACAGAGCTCAGATTTGCAGAAGAAACACATATTCATGTTCCCCATGGTCTGAAAAAGGGCAAAAACACATTCAAATTACAAGTACGAGGTTTCCCTGAGGAGTTAGACCAAAGGGCTTCAGAATTGGCAGTAGGGCTCAATTAAACCAGAAAACTTAACTTTTGACACAGAGCTCAGATTTGCAGAAGAAACACATATTCATGTTCCCCACGGTCTGAAAAAAGGCAAAAACACATTCAATGTTCAAGTACGAGGTTTCATTGAGGAGTTAGACCAAAGTGTATCTCAGAATTGGCAGTAGGGCTAAATTAAACCAGAAAACTTAACTTTCGACACAGAGCTCAGATTTGCAGAAGAAACACATATTCATGTTCCCCATGGTCGGAAAAAGGGCAAAAACACATTCAAATTTCAAGTACGAGGTTTCCCTGAGGAGTTAGTCCAAAATGCTTTAGAATTGGCAGTAGGGCTCAATTAAACCAGAAAACTTAACTTTTGACACAGAGCTCAGATTTGCAGAAGAAACACATATTCATGTTCCACACGGTCTGAAAAAAGGCAAAAACACATTCAATTTTCAAGTACGAGGTTTCCCTGAGGAGTTAGACCAAAGGGCATCAGAATTGGCAGTAGGGCTCAATTCAGCCAGAAAACGGAAATTTTGACACAGAGCTCAGATTTGCAGAAGAAACACATATTCATGTTATGCAAGGTATGAAAACACCAAAAACACACAATTTTTAAATCTGAGCTTTCCCTGAGGAGTTAGACCAAAGCTGTCTCAGAATTGGCAGTAGGACTGCATTCAACCATAAAACATAACTTTTGACACAGAGTTTAGATATCCAAAACAAACACATATTCATGTACCCCACAGTCTGAAAAGCCCAAAAAACAGTCAATTTTTCAAAATCTGAGCTATCCCTGAGGAGTTAGACCAAAGTGTCTCTCAGAATTGGCAGTAGGGCTCAATTCAGCCAGAAAACGGAACTTTTGACACAGAGCTCAGATTTGCAGAAGAAACACATATTCATGTTCCCCACGGTCTGAAAAAAGGCAAAAACAGATTCAATTTTCAAGTACGAGGTTTACTTGAGGAGTTAGACCAAAGTGTATCTCAGAATTGGCAGTGGGGCTCAATTCAGCCGGAAAACTTAACTTTGGACACAAGCTCAGATTTTCAAAAGAAACACATATTCATGTCATGCAAGGTATGAAAACACCAAAAACACACAATTTTCAAATCTGAGCTTTCCCTAAGGAGCTAGACCAAAGCTGCCTCAGAATTGGCAGTAGGACTGCATTCAACAAGAAAACATAACTTTTGACACAGAGTTTAGATATCCAAAACAAACACATATTCATGTACCCCACAGTCTGAAAAGCCCAAAAAAGAGTCAATTTTTTCAAATCTGAGCTTTCCCTGACGAGATAGACCAAAGTGTCTCTCAAAATTGGCAGTAGGGCTCAATTAAACCAGAAAACTTAACTTTTGACACAGAGCTCAGATTTGCAGAAGAAACACATATTCATGTTCCCCACGGTCTGAAAAAAGGCAAAAACACATTCAATGTTCAAGTACGAGGTTTCATTGAGGAGTTAGACCAAAGTGTATCTCAGAATTGGCAGTAGGGCTAAATTAAACCAGAAAACTTAACTTTCGACACAGAGCTCAGATTTGCAGAAGAAACACATATTCATGTTCCCCATGGTCGGAAATAGGGCAAAAACACATTCAAATTTCAATTACGAGGTTTCCCTGAGGAGTTAGACCAAAGTGTCTCTCAGAATTGGCAGTAGGGCTCAATTCAGCCAGAAAACGGAAATTTTGACACAGAGCTCAGATTTGCAGAAGAAACACATATTCATGTTATGCAAGGTATGAAAACACCAAAAACACACAATTTTCAAATCTGAGCTTTCCCTGAGGAGTTAGACCAAAGCTGTCTCAGAATTGGCAGTAGGACTGCATTCAACCATAAAACATAACTTTTGACACAGAGTTTAGATATCCAAAACAAACACATATTCATGTACCCCACAGTCTGAAAAGCCCAAAAAACAGTCAATTTTTCAAAATCTGAGCTATCCCTGAGGAGTTAGACCAAAGTGTCTCTCAGAATTGGCAGTAGGGCTCAATTAAACCAGAAAACTTAACTTTTGACACAGAGCTCAGATTTGCAGAAGAAACACATATTCATGTTCCACACGGTCTGAAAAAAGGCAAAAACACATTCAATTTTCAAATACGAGGTTTCCCTGAGGAGTTAGACCAAAGGGCATCAGAATTGGCAGTAGGGCTCAATTCAGCCAGAAAACGGAAATTTTGACACAGAGCTCAGATTTGCAGAAGAAACACATATTCATGTTATGCAAGGTATGAAAACACCAAAAACACACAATTTTTAAATCTGAGCTTTCCCTGAGGAGTTAGACCAAAGCTGTCTCAGAATTGGCAGTAGGACTGCATTCAACCATAAAACATAACTTTTGACACAGAGCTTAGATATCCAAAACAAACACATATTCATGTACCCCACAGTCTGAAAAGCCCAAAACACCCAATTTTCAAATCTGAGCTTTCCCTGAGGTGTTAGACCAAAGTGGATCTCAGAATTGGCAATAGGACTGCATTCAACCAGAAAACATAACGTTTGACACAGAGCTTAGATATCCAAAACAAACACATATTCATGTACCCCACAGTCTGAAAAGCCCAAAAAACAGTCAATTTTTTCAAATCTGAGCTATCCCTGAGGAGTTAGACCAAACTGTCTCTCAGAATTGGCAGTAGGGCTCAATTCAGCCAGAAAACGGAACTTTTGACACAGAGCTCAGATTTGCAGAAGAAACACATATTCATGTTCCCCACAGTCTGAAAAAAGGCAAAAAACAGATTCAATTTTCAAGTACGAGGTTTACTTGAGGAGTTAGACCAAAGTGTATCTCAGAATTGGCAGTGGGGATCAATTCAGCCGGAAAAGTTAACTTTGGACACAAGCTCAGATTTTCAAAAGAAACACATATTCATGTCATGCAAGGTATGAAAACACCAAAAACACACAATTTTCAAATCTGAGCTTTCCCTAAGGAGTTAGACCAAAGTGTATCTCAGAATTGGCAGTGGGGATCAATTCAGCCGGAAAAGTTAACTTTGGACACAGAGCTCAGATTTGCAGAAGAAACACATATTCATGATATGCAAGGTATGAAAACACCAAAAACACACAATTTTCAAATCTGAGCTTTCCCTGAGGAGTTAGACCAAAGTGGATCTCAGAATTGGCAATAGGACTGCATTCAACCAGAAAACATAACGTTTGACACAGAGCTTAGATATCCAAAAAAAAAACATATTCATGTACCCCACAGTCTGAAAAGCCCAAAAAACAGTCATTTTTTTCAAATCTGAGCTATCCCTGAGGAGTTAGACCAAAGTGTCTCTCAGAATTGGCAGTAGGGCTCAATGCAGCCAGAAAACGGAACTTTTGACACAGAGCTCAGATTTGCAGAAGAAACCCATATTCATGTTCCCCACGGTCTGAAAAAAGGCAAAAACAGATTCAATTTTCAAGTACGAGGTTTCCTTGAGGAGTTAGACCAAAGTGTATCTCTGAATTGGCAGTAGGGCTCAATTAAACCAGAAAACTTAACTTTCGACACAGAGCTCAGATTTGCAGAAGAAACACATATTCATGTTCCCCATGGTCTGAAAAAGGGCAAAAACACATTCAAATTACAAGTACGAGGTTTCCCTGAGGAGTTAGACCAAAGTTTCTCTCAAAATTGGCAGTAGGGCTCAATTAAACCAGAAAACTTAACTTTTGACACAGAGCTCAGATTTGCAGAAGAAACACATATTCATGTTCCCCACGGTCTGAAAAAAGGCAAAAACACATTCAATGTTCAAGTACGAGGTTTCATTGAGGAGTTAGACCAAAGTGTATCTCAGAATTGGCAGTAGGGCTAAATTAAACCAGAAAACTTAACTTTCGACACAGAGCTCAGATTTTCAGAAGAAACACATATTCATGTTCCCCATGGTCGGAAAAAGGGCAAAAACACATTCAAATTTCAAGTACGAGGTTTCCCTGAGGAGTTAGACCAAAGTGAATCTCAGAATTGGCAGTAGGGCTAAATTAAACCAGAAAACTTAACTTTCGACACAGAGCTCAGATTTGCAGAAGAAACACATATTCATGTTCCCCATGGTCTGAAAAAGGGCAAAAAACACATTCAAATTACAAGTACGAGGTTTCCCTGAGGAGTTAGACCAAAGGGCTTCAGAATTGGCAGTAGGGCTCAATTAAACCAGAAAACTTAACTTTTGACACAGAGCTCAGATTTGCAGAAGAAACACATATTCATGTTCCCCACGGTCTGAAAAAAGGCAAAAACACATTCAATGTTCAAGTACGAGGTTTCATTGAGGAGTTAGACCAAAGTGTATCTCAGAATTGGCAGTAGGGCTAAATTAAACCAGAAAACTTAACTTTCGACACAGAGCTCAGATTTGCAGAAGAAACACATATTCATGTTCCCCATGGTCGGAAAAAGGGCAAAAACACATTCAAATTTCAAGTACGAGGTTTCCCTGAGGAGTTAGTCCAAAATGCTTTAGAATTGGCAGTAGGGCTCAATTAAACCAGAAAACTTAACTTTTGACACAGAGCTCAGATTTGCAGAAGAAACACATATTCATGTTCCACACGGTCTGAAAAAAGGCAAAAACACATTCAATTTTCAAGTACGAGGTTTCCCTGAGGAGTTAGACCAAAGGGCATCAGAATTGGCAGTAGGGCTCAATTCAGCCAGAAAACGGAAATTTTGACACAGAGCTCAGATTTGCAGAAGAAACACATATTCATGTTATGCAAGGTATGAAAACACCAAAAACACACAATTTTTAAATCTGAGCTTTCCCTGAGGAGTTAGACCAAAGCTGTCTCAGAATTGGCAGTAGGACTGCATTCAACCATAAAACATAACTTTTGACACAGAGTTTAGATATCCAAAACAAACACATATTCATGTACCCCACAGTCTGAAAAGCCCAAAAAACAGTCAATTTTTCAAAATCTGAGCTATCCCTGAGGAGTTAGACCAAAGTGTCTCTCAGAATTGGCAGTAGGGCTCAATTCAGCCAGAAAACGGAACTTTTGACACAGAGCTCAGATTTGCAGAAGAAACACATATTCATGTTCCCCACGGTCTGAAAAAAGGCAAAAACAGATTCAATTTTCAAGTACGAGGTTTACTTGAGGAGTTAGACCAAAGTGTATCTCAGAATTGGCAGTGGGGCTCAATTCAGCCGGAAAACTTAACTTTGGACACAAGCTCAGATTTTCAAAAGAAACACATATTCATGTCATGCAAGGTATGAAAACACCAAAAACACACAATTTTCAAATCTGAGCTTTCCCTAAGGAGCTAGACCAAAGCTGCCTCAGAATTGGCAGTAGGACTGCATTCAACCAGAAAACATAACTTTTGACACAGAGTTTAGATATCCAAAACAAACACATATTCATGTACCCCACAGTCTGAAAAGCCCAAAAAAGAGTCAATTTTTTCAAATCTGAGCTTTCCCTGACGAGATAGACCAAAGTGTCTCTCAAAATTGGCAGTAGGGCTCAATTAAACCAGAAAACTTAACTTTTGACACAGAGCTCAGATTTGCAGAAGAAACACATATTCATGTTCCCCACGGTCTGAAAAAAGGCAAAAACACATTCAATGTTCAAGTACGAGGTTTCATTGAGGAGTTAGACCAAAGTGTATCTCAGAATTGGCAGTAGGGCTAAATTAAACCAGAAAACTTAACTTTCGACACAGAGCTCAGATTTGCAGAAGAAACACATATTCATGTTCCCCATGGTCGGAAATAGGGCAAAAACACATTCAAATTTCAATTACGAGGTTTCCCTGAGGAGTTAGACCAAAGTGTCTCTCAGAATTGGCAGTAGGGCTCAATTCAGCCAGAAAACGGAAATTTTGACACAGAGCTCAGATTTGCAGAAGAAACACATATTCATGTTATGCAAGGTATGAAAACACCAAAAACACACAATTTTCAAATCTGAGCTTTCCCTGAGGAGTTAGACCAAAGCTGTCTCAGAATTGGCAGTAGGACTGCATTCAACCATAAAACATAACTTTTGACACAGAGTTTAGATATCCAAAACAAACACATATTCATGTACCCCACAGTCTGAAAAGCCCAAAAAACAGTCAATTTTTCAAAATCTGAGCTATCCCTGAGGAGTTAGACCAAAGTGTCTCTCAGAATTGGCAGTAGGGCTCAATTAAACCAGAAAACTTAACTTTTGACACAGAGCTCAGATTTGCAGAAGAAACACATATTCATGTTCCACACGGTCTGAAAAAAGGCAAAAACACATTCAATTTTCAAATACGAGGTTTCCCTGAGGAGTTAGACCAAAGGGCATCAGAATTGGCAGTAGGGCTCAATTCAGCCAGAAAACGGAAATTTTGACACAGAGCTCAGATTTGCAGAAGAAACACATATTCATGTTATGCAAGGTATGAAAACACCAAAAACACACAATTTTTAAATCTGAGCTTTCCCTGAGGAGTTAGACCAAAGCTGTCTCAGAATTGGCAGTAGGACTGCATTCAACCATAAAACATAACTTTTGACACAGAGCTTAGATATCCAAAACAAACACATATTCATGTACCCCACAGTCTGAAAAGCCCAAAACACCCAATTTTCAAATCTGAGCTTTCCCTGAGGTGTTAGACCAAAGTGGATCTCAGAATTGGCAATAGGACTGCATTCAACCAGAAAACATAACGTTTGACACAGAGCTTAGATATCCAAAACAAACACATATTCATGTACCCCACAGTCTGAAAAGCCCAAAAAACAGTCAATTTTTTCAAATCTGAGCTATCCCTGAGGAGTTAGACCAAACTGTCTCTCAGAATTGGCAGTAGGGCTCAATTCAGCCAGAAAACGGAACTTTCGACACAGAGCTCAGATTTGCAGAAGAAACACATATTCATGTTCCCCACAGTCTGAAAAAAGGCAAAAACAGATTCAATTTTCAAGTACGAGGTTTACTTGAGGAGTTAGACCAAAGTGTATCTCAGAATTGGCAGTGGGGCTCAATTCAGCCGGAAAAGTTAACTTTGGACACAAGCTCAGATTTTCAAAAGAAACACATATTCATGTCATGCAAGGTATGAAAACACCAAAAACACACAATTTTCAAATCTGAGCTTTCCCTAAGGAGCTAGACCAAAGCTGCCTCAGAATTGGCAGTAGGACTGCATTCAACCAGAAAACATAACTTTTGAAACAGAGTTTAGATATCCAAAACAAACACATATTAATGTACCCCACAGTCTGAAAAGCCCAAAAAAGAGTCAATTTTTTCAAATCTGAGCTTTCCCTGACGAGATAGACCAAAGTGTCTCTCAAAATTGGCAGTAGGGCTCAATTAAACCAGAAAACTTAACTTTTGACACAGAGCTCAGATTTGCAGAAGAAAGACATATTCATGTTCCCCATGGTCTGAAAAAGGGAAAAAACACATTCAAATTACAAGTACGAGGTTTCCCTGAGGAGTTAGACGAAAGGGCTTCAGAATTGGCAGTAGGGCTCAATTAAACCAGAAAACTTAACTTTTGACACAGAGCTCAGATTTGCAGAAGAAACACATATTCATGTTCCCCACGGTCTGAAAAAAGGCAAAAACACATTCAATGTTCAAGTACGAGGTTTCATTGAAGAGTTAGACCAAAGTGTATCTCAGAATTGGCAGTAGGGCTCAATTCAGCCAGAAAACGGAACTTTTGACACAGAGCTCAGATTTGCAGAAGAAACACATATTCATGTTCCCCATGGTCTGAAAAAGGGCAAAAACCCATTCAAATTACAAGTACGAGGTTTCCCTGAGGAGTAAGACCAAAGGGCTTCAGATTTGGCAGTAGGGCTCAATTAAACCAGAAAACTTAACTTTTGACACAGAGCTCAGATTTGCAGAAGAAACACATATTCATGTTATGCAAGGTATGAAAACACCCAAAACACACAATTTTCAAATCTGAGCTTTCCCTGAGGAGTTAGACCAAAGTGGATCTCAGAATTGGCAATAGGACTGCATTCAACCAGAAAACATAACGTTTGACACAGAGCTTAGATATCCAAAACAAACACATATTCATGTACCCCACAGTCTGAAAAGCCCAAAAAACATTCAATTTTTCAAAATCTGAGCTATCCCTGAGGAGTTAGACCAAAGTGTCTCTCAGAATTGGCAGTAGGGCTCAATTCAGCCAGAAAACGGAAATTTTGACACAGAGCTCAGATTTGCAGAAGAAACACATATTCATGTTATGCAAGGTATGAAAACACCCAAAACACACAATTTTCAAATCTGAGCTTTCCCTGAGGAGTTAGACCAAAGTGGATCTTAGAATTGGCAATAGGACTGCATTCAACCGAAAACATAACGTTTGACACAGAGCTTAGATATCCAAAACAAACACATATTCATGTACCCCACAGTCTGAAAAGCCCAAAAAACAGTCATTTTTTTCAAATCTGAGCTATCCCTGAGGAGTTAGACCAAAGTGTCTCTCAGAATTGGCAGTAGGGCTCTATGCAGCCAGAAAACGGAACTTTTGACACAGAGCTCAGATTTGCAGAAGAAACCCATATTCATGTTCCCCACGGTCTGAAAAAAGGCAAAAACAGATTCAATTTTCAAGTCCGAGGTTTACTTGAGGAGTTAGACCAAAGTGTATCTCAGAATTGGCAGTAGGGCTCAATTCAGCCGGAAAAGTTAACTTTGGACACAAGCTCAGATTTTCAAAAGAAACACATATTCATGTCATGCAAGGTATGAAAACACCAAAAACACACAATTTTCAAATCTGAGCTTTCCCTAAGGAGCTAGACCAAAGCTGCCTCAGAATTGGCAGTAGGACTGCATTCAACCAGAAAACATAACTTTTGAAACAGAGTTTAGATATCCAAAACAAACACATATTCATGTACCCCACAGTCTGAAAAGCCCAAAAAACAGTCATTTTTTTCAAATCTGAGCTTTCCCTGACGAGATAGACCAAAGTCTCTCAAAATTGGCAGTAGGGCTCAATTAAACCAGAAAACTTAAATTTTGACACAGAGCTCAGATTTGCAGAAGAAACACATATTCATGTTCCCCACGGTTTGAAAAAAGGCAAAAACACATTCAATGTTCAAGTACGAGGTTTCATTGAGGAGTTAGACCAAAGTGTATCTCAGAATTGGCAGTAGGGCTAAATTAAACCAGAAAACTTAACTTTCGACACAGAGCTCAGATTTGCAGAAGAAACACATATTCATATTCCACATGGTCGGAAATAGGGCAAAAACACATTCAAATTTCAAGTACGAGGTTTCCCTGAGGAGTTAGACCAAAGTGAATCTCAGAATTGGCAGTAGGGCTAAATTAAACCAGAAAACTTAACTTTCGACACAGAGCTCAGATTTGCAGAAGAAACACATATTCATGTTCCACACGGTCTGAAAAAAGGCAAAAACACATTCAATTTTCAATTACGAGGTTTCCCTGAGGAGTTAGACCAAAGTGTCTCTCAGAATTGGCAGTAGGGCTCAATTCAGCCAGAAAACGGAAATTTTGACACAGAGCTCAGATTTGCAGAAGAAACACATATTCATGTTATGCAAGGTATGAAAACACCAAAAACACACAATTTTCAAATCTGAGCTTTCCGTGAGGAGTTAGACCAAAGTGGATCTCAGAATTGGCAATAGGACTGCATTCAACCAGAAAACATAACGTTTGACACAGAGCTTAGATATCCAAAACAAACACATATTCATGTACCCCACAGTCTGAAAAGCCCAAAAAACAGTCATTTTTTTCAAATCTGAGCTATCCCTGAGGAGTTAGACCAAAGTGTCTCTCAGAATTGGCAGTAGGGCTCAATGCAGCCAGAAAACGGAACTTTTGACACAGAGCTCAGATTTGCAGAAGAAACCCATATTCATGTTCCCCACGGTCTGAAAAAAGGCAAAAACAGATTCAATTTTCAAGTACGAGGTTTCCTTGAGGAGTTAGACCAAAGTGTATCTCAGAATTGGCAGTAGGGCTCAATTAAACCAGAAAACTTAACTTTCGATACAGAGCTCAGATTTGCAGAAGAAACACATATTCATGTTCCCCATGGTCTGAAAAAGGGCAAAAACACATTCAAATTACAAGTACGAGGTTTCCCTGAGGAGTTAGACCAAAGGGCTTCAGATTTGGCAGTAGGGCTCAGTTAAACCAGAAAACTTAACTTTTGACACAGAGCTCAGATTTGCAGAAGAAACACATATTCATGTTATGCAAGGTATGAAAACACCCAAAACACACAATTTTCAAATCTGAGCTTTCCCTGAGGAGTTAGACCAAAGTGGATCTCAGAATTGGCAATAGGACTGCATTCAACCAGAAAACATAACGTTTGACACAGAGCTTAGATATCCAAAACAAACACATATTCATGTACCCCACAGTCTGAAAAGCCCAAAAAACATTCAATTTTTCAAAATCTGAGCTATCCCTGAGGAGTTAGACCAAAGTGTCTCTCAGAATTGGCAGTAGGGCTCAATTCAGCCAGAAAACGGAAATTTTGACACAGAGCTCAGATTTGCAGAAGAAACACATATTCATGTTCCCCATGGTCGGAAAAAGGACAAAAACACATTCAAATTTCAAGTACGAGGTTTCCCTGAGGAGTTAGTCCAAAGTGCTTTAGAATTGGCAGTAGGGCTCAATTAAACCAGAAAACTTAACTTTTGACACAGAGCTCAGATTTGCAGAAGAAACACATATTCATGTTCCACACGGTCTGAAAAAAGGCAAAAACACATTCAATTTTCAAGTACGAGGTTTCCCTGAGGAGTTAGACCAAAGGGCATCAGAATTGGCAGTAGGGCTCAATTCAGCCAGAAAACGGAAATTTTGACACAGAGCTCAGATTTGCAGAAGAAACACATATTCATGTACCCCACAGTCTGAAAAGCCCAAAACACCCAATTTTCAAATCTGAGCTTTCCCTGAGGTGTTAGACCAAAGTGGATCTCAGAATTGGCAGTAGGGCTAAATTAAACCAGAAAACTTAACTTTCGACACAGAGCTCAGATTTGCAGAAGAAACACATATTCATGTTCCACACGGTCTGAAAAAAGGCAAAAACACATTCAATTTTCAATTACGAGGTTTCCCTGAGGAGTTAGACCAAAGTGAATCTCAGAATTGGCAGTAGGGCTAAATTAAACCAGAAAACTTAACTTTCGACACAGAGCTCAGATTTGCAGAAGAAACACATATTCATGTTATGCAAGGTATGAAAACACCCAAAACACACAATTTTCAAATCTGAGCTTTCCCTGAGGAGTTAGACCAAAGTGGATCTCAGAATTGGCAATAGGACTGCATTCAACCAGAAAACATAACGTTTGACACAGAGCTTAGATATCCAAAACAAACACATATTCATGTACCCCACAGTCTGAAAAGCCCAAAAAACAGTCATTTTTTTCAAATCTGAGCTATCCCTGAGGAGTTAGACCAAAGTGTCTCTCAGAATTGGCAGTAGGGCTCAATGCAGCCAGAAAACGGAACTTTTGACACAGAGCTCAGATTTGCAGAAGAAATCCATATTCATGTTCCCCACGGTCTGAAAAAAGGCAAAAACAGATTCAATTTTCAAGTACGAGGTTTCCTTGAGGAGTTAGACCATAGTGTATCTCAGAATTGGCAGTAGGGCTCAATTAAACCAGAAAACTTAACTTTCGACACAGAGCTCAGATTTGCAGAAGAAACACATATTCATGTTCCCCATGGTCTGAAAAAGGGCAAAAACACATTCAAATTACAAGTACGAGGTTTCCCTGAGGAGTTAGACCAAAGGGCTTCAGATTTGGCAGTAGGGCTCAATTAAACCAGAAAACTTAACTTTTGACACAGAGCTCAGATTTGCAGAAGAAACACATATTCATGTTCCCCACGGTCTGAAAAAAGGCAAAAACACATTCAATGTTCAAGTATGAGGTTTCATTGAGGAGTTAGACCAAAGTGTATCTCAGAATTGGCAATAGGGCTAAATTAAACCAGAAAACTTAACTTTCGACACAGAGCTCAGATTTGCAGAAGAAACACATATTCATGTTCCCCATGGTCGGAAAAAGGACAAAAACACATTCAAATTTCAAGTACGAGGTTTCCCTGAGGAGTTAGTCCAAAGTGCTTTAGAATTGGCAGTAGGGCTCAATTAAACCAGAAAACTTAACTTTTGACACAGAGCTCAGATTTGCAGAAGAAACACATATTCATGTTCCACACGGTCTGAAAAAAGGCAAAAACACATTCAATTTTCAAGTACGAGGTTTCCCTGAGGAGTTAGACCAAAGGGCATCAGAATTGGCAGTAGGGCTCAATTCAGCCAGAAAACGGAAATTTTGACACAGAGCTCAGATTTGCAGAAGAAACACATATTCATGTTATGCAAGGTATGAAAACACCAAAAACACACAATTTTTAAATCTGAGCTTTCCCTGAGGAGTTAGACCAAAGCTGTCTCAGAATTGGCAGTAGGACTGCATTCAACCATAAAACATAACTTTTGACACAGAGCTTAGATATCCAAAACAAACACATATTCATGTACCCCACAGTCTGAAAAGCCCAAAACACCCAATTTTCAAATCTGAGCTTTCCCTGAGGTGTTAGACCAAAGTGGATCTCAGAATTGGCAGTAGGGCTAAATTAAACCAGAAAACTTAACTTTCGACACAGAGCTCAGATTTGCAGAAGAAACACATATTCATGTTCCACACGGTCTGAAAAAAGGCAAAAACACATTCAATTTTCAATTACGAGGTTTCCCTGAGGAGTTAGACCAAAGTGAATCTCAGAATTGGCAGTAGGGCTAAATTAAACCAGAAAACTTAACTTTCGACACAGAGCTCAGATTTGCAGAAGAAACACATATTCATGTTATGCAAGGTATGAAAACACCCAAAACACACAATTTTCAAATCTGAGCTTTCCCTGAGGAGTTAGACCAAAGTGGATCTCAGAATTGGCAATAGGACTGCATTCAACCAGAAAACATAACGTTTGACACAGAGCTTAGATATCCAAAACAAACACATATTCATGTACCCCACAGTCTGAAAAGCCCAAAAAACATTCAATTTTTCAAAATCTGAGCTATCCCTGAGGAGTTAGACCAAAGTGTCTCTCAGAATTGGCAGTAGGGCTCAATTCAGCCAGAAAACGGAAATTTTGACACAGAGCTCAGATTTGCAGAAGAAACACATATTCATGTTATGCAAGGTATGAAAACACCCAAAACACACAATTTTCAAATCTGAGCTTTCCCTGAGGAGTTAGACCAAAGCTGTCTCAGAATTGGCAGTAGGACTGCATTCAACCATAAAACATAACTTTTGACACAGAGCTTAGATATCCAAAACAAACACATATTCATGTACCCCACAGTCTGAAAAGCCCAAAACACACAATTTTCAAATCTGAGCTTTCCCTGAGGTGTTAGACCAAAGTGGATCTCAGAATTGGCAATAGGACTGCATTCAACCAGAAAACATAACGTTTGACACAGAGCTTAGATATCCAAAACAAACACATATTCATGTACCCCACAGTCTGAAAAGCCCAAAAAACAGTCAATTTTTTCAAATCTGAGCTATCCCTGAGGAGTTAGACCAAACTGTCTCTCAGAATTGGCAGTAGGGCTCAATTCAGCCAGAAAACGGAACTTTTGACACAGAGCTCAGATTTGCAGAAGAAACACATATTCATGTTCCCCACAGTCTGAAAAAAGGCAAAAACAGATTCAATTTTCAAGTACGAGGTTTACTTGAGGAGTTAGACCAAAGTGTATCTCAGAATTGGCAGTGGGGCTCAATTCAGCCGGAAAACTTAACTTTGGACACAAGCTCAGATTTTGAAAAGATACACATATTCATGTTATGCAAGGTATGAAAACACCAAAAACACACAATTTTCAAATCTGAGCTTTCCCTGAGGAGTTAGACCAAAGCTGTCTCAGAATTGGCAGTAGGACTGCATTCAACCATAAAACATAACTTTTGACACAGAGTTTAGATATCCAAAACAAACACATATTCATGTCCCCCACAGTCTGAAAAGCCCAAAAAACATTCAATTTTTCAAAATCTGTGCTATCCCTGAGGAGTTAGACCAAAGTGTATCTCAGAATTGGCAGTAGGGCTCAATTCAGCCAGAAAACGGAAATTTTGACACAGAGCTCAGATTTGCAGAAGAAACACATATTCATGTTATGCAAGGTATGAAAACACCCAAAACACACAATTTTCAAATCTGAGCTTTCCCTAAGGAGCTAGACCAAAGTGGATCTCAGAATTGGCAATAGGACTGCATTCAACCAGAAAACATAACGTTTGACACAGAGCTTAGATATCCAAAACAAACACATATTCATGTACCCCACAGTCTGAAAAGCCCAAAAAACAGTCATTTTTTTCAAATCTGAGCTATCCCTGAGGAGTTAGACCAAAGTGTCTCTCAGAATTGGCAGTAGGGCTCAATGCAGCCAGAAAACGGAACTTTTGACACAGAGCTCAAATTTGCAGAAGAAATCCATATTCATGTTCCCCACGGTCTGAAAAAAGGCAAAAAAAGATTCAATTTTCAAGTACGAGGTTTCCTTGAGGAGTTAGACCATAGTGTATCTCAGAATTGGCAGTAGGGCTCAATTAAACCAGAAAACTTAACTTTCGACACAGAGCTCAGATTTGCAGAAGAAACACATATTCATGTTCCCCATGGTCTGAAAAAGGGCAAAAACACATTCAAATTACAAGTACGAGGTTTCCCTGAGGAGTTAGACCAAAGGGCTTCAGATTTGGCAGTAGGGCTCAATTAAACCAGAAAACTTAACTTTTGACACAGAGCTCAGATTTGCAGAAGAAACACATATTCATGTTCCCCACGGTCTGAAAAAAGGCAAAAACACATTCAATGTTCAAGTATGAGGTTTCATTGAGGAGTTAGACCAAAGTGTATCTCAGAATTGGCAATAGGGCTAAATTAAACCAGAAAACTTAACTTTCGACACAGAGCTCAGATTTGCAGAAGAAACACATATTCATGTTCCCCATGGTCGGAAAAAGGACAAAAACACATTCAAATTTCAAGTACGAGGTTTCCCTGAGGAGTTAGTCCAAAGTGCTTTAGAATTGGCAGTAGGGCTCAATTAAACCAGAAAACTTAACTTTTGACACAGAGCTCAGATTTGCAGAAGAAACACATATTCATGTTCCACACGGTCTGAAAAAAGGCAAAAACACATTCAATTTTCAAGTACGAGGTTTCCCTGAGGAGTTAGACCAAAGGGCATCAGAATTGGCAGTAGGGCTCAATTCAGCCAGAAAACGGAAATTTTGACACAGAGCTCAGATTTGCAGAAGAAACACATATTCATGTTATGCAAGGTATGAAAACACCAAAAACACACAATTTTTAAATCTGAGCTTTCCCTGAGGAGTTAGACCAAAGCTGTCTCAGAATTGGCAGTAGGACTGCATTCAACCATAAAACATAACTTTTGACACAGAGCTTAGATATCCAAAACAAACACATATTCATGTACCCCACAGTCTGAAAAGCCCAAAACACCCAATTTTCAAATCTGAGCTTTCCCTGAGGTGTTAGACCAAAGTGGATCTCAGAATTGGCAGTAGGGCTAAATTAAACCAGAAAACTTAACTTTCGACACAGAGCTCAGATTTGCAGAAGAAACACATATTCATGTTCCACACGGTCTGAAAAAAGGCAAAAACACATTCAATTTTCAATTACGAGGTTTCCCTGAGGAGTTAGACCAAAGTGAATCTCAGAATTGGCAGTAGGGCTAAATTAAACCAGAAAACTTAACTTTCGACACAGAGCTCAGATTTGCAGAAGAAACACATATTCATGTTATGCAAGGTATGAAAACACCCAAAACACACAATTTTCAAATCTGAGCTTTCCCTGAGGAGTTAGACCAAAGTGGATCTCAGAATTGGCAATAGGACTGCATTCAACCAGAAAACATAACGTTTGACACAGAGCTTAGATATCCAAAACAAACACATATTCATGTACCCCACAGTCTGAAAAGCCCAAAAAACATTCAATTTTTCAAAATCTGAGCTATCCCTGAGGAGTTAGACCAAAGTGTCTCTCAGAATTGGCAGTAGGGCTCAATTCAGCCAGAAAACGGAAATTTTGACACAGAGCTCAGATTTGCAGAAGAAACACATATTCATGTTATGCAAGGTATGAAAACACCCAAAACACACAATTTTCAAATCTGAGCTTTCCCTGAGGAGTTAGACCAAAGCTGTCTCAGAATTGGCAGTAGGACTGCATTCAACCATAAAACATAACTTTTGACACAGAGCTTAGATATCCAAAACAAACACATATTCATGTACCCCACAGTCTGAAAAGCCCAAAACACACAATTTTCAAATCTGAGCTTTCCCTGAGGTGTTAGACCAAAGTGGATCTCAGAATTGGCAATAGGACTGCATTCAACCAGAAAACATAACGTTTGACACAGAGCTTAGATATCCAAAACAAACACATATTCATGTACCCCACAGTCTGAAAAGCCCAAAAAACAGTCAATTTTTTCAAATCTGAGCTATCCCTGAGGAGTTAGACCAAACTGTCTCTCAGAATTGGCAGTAGGGCTCAATTCAGCCAGAAAACGGAACTTTTGACACAGAGCTCAGATTTGCAGAAGAAACACATATTCATGTTCCCCACAGTCTGAAAAAAGGCAAAAACAGATTCAATTTTCAAGTACGAGGTTTACTTGAGGAGTTAGACCAAAGTGTATCTCAGAATTGGCAGTGGGGCTCAATTCAGCCGGAAAACTTAACTTTGGACACAAGCTCAGATTTTGAAAAGATACACATATTCATGTTATGCAAGGTATGAAAACACCAAAAACACACAATTTTCAAATCTGAGCTTTCCCTGAGGAGTTAGACCAAAGCTGTCTCAGAATTGGCAGTAGGACTGCATTCAACCATAAAACATAACTTTTGACACAGAGTTTAGATATCCAAAACAAACACATATTCATGTACCCCACAGTCTGAAAAGCCCAAAAAACATTCAATTTTTCAAAATCTGAGCTATCCCTGAGGAGTTAGACCAAAGTGTCTCTCAGAATTGGCATTAGGGCTCAATTCAGCCAGAAAACATAACGTTTGACACAGAGCTTAGATATCCAAAACAAACACATATTCATGTCCCCCACAGTCTGAAAAGCCCAAAAAACATTCAATTTTTCAAAATCTGTGCTATCCCTGAGGAGTTAGACCAAAGTGTATCTCAGAATTGGCAGTAGGGCTCAATTCAGCCAGAAAACGGAAATTTTGACACAGAGCTCAGATTTGCAGAAGAAACACATATTCATGTTATGCAAGGTATGAAAACACCCAAAACACACAATTTTCAAATCTGAGCTTTCCCTAAGGAGCTAGACCAAAGTGGATCTCAGAATTGGCAATAGGACTGCATTCAACCAGAAAACATAACGTTTGACACAGAGCTTAGATATCCAAAACAAACACATATTCATGTACCCCACAGTCTGAAAAGCCCAAAAAACAGTCATTTTTTTCAAATCTGAGCTATCCCTGAGGAGTTAGACCAAAGTGTCTCTCAGAATTGGCAGTAGGGCTCAATGCAGCCAGAAAACGGAACTTTTGACACAGAGCTCAGATTTGCAGAAGAAACCCATATTCATGTTCCCCACGGTCTGAAAAAAGGCAAAAACAGATTCAATTTTCAAGTCCGAGGTTTACTTGAGGAGTTAGACCAAAGTGTATCTCAGAATTGGCAGTGGGGCTCAATTCAGCCGGAAAAGTTAACTTTGGACACAAGCTCAGATTTTCAAAAGAAACACATATTCATGTCATGCAAGGTATGAAAACACCAAAAACACACAATTTTCAAATCTGAGCTTTCCCTAAGGAGCTAGACCAAAGCTGCCTCAGAATTGGCAGTAGGACTGCATTCAACCAGAAAACATAACTTTTGAAACAGAGTTTAGATATCCAAAACAAACACATATTCATGTACCCCACAGTCTGAAAAGCCCAAAAAAGAGTCAATTTTTTCAAATCTGAGCTTTCCCTGACGAGATAGACCAAAGTGTCTCTCAAAATTGGCAGTAGGGCTCAATTAAACCAGAAAACTTAACTTTTGACACAGAGCTCAGATTTGCAGAAGAAACACATATTCATGTTCCCCACGGTCTGAAAAAAGGCAAAAACACATTCAATGTTCAAGTACGAGGTTTCATTGAGGAGTTAGACCAAAGTGTATCTCAGAATTGGCAGTAGGGCTAAATTAAACCAGAAAACTTAACTTTCGACACAGAGCTCAGATTTGCAGAAGAAACACATATTCATGTTCCCCATTGTCGGAAATAGGGCAAAAACACATTCAAATTTCAAGTACGAGGTTTCCCTGAGGAGTTAGACCAAAGTGAATCTCAGAATTGGCAGTAGGGCTAAATTAAACCAGAAAACTTAACTTTCGACACAGAGCTCAGATTTGCAGAAGAAACACATATTCATGTTCCACACGGTCTGAAAAAAGGCAAAAACACATTCAATTTTCAATTACGAGGTTTCCCTGAGGAGTTAGACCAAAGTGTCTCTCAGAATTGGCAGTAGGGCTCAATTCAGCCAGAAAACGGAAATTTTGACACAGAGCTCAGATTTGCAGAAGAAACACATATTCATGTTATGCAAGGTATGAAAACACCAAAAACACACAATTTTCAAATCTGAGCTTTCCCTGAGGAGTTAGACCAAAGTGGATCTCAGAATTGGCAATAGGACTGCATTCAACCAGAAAACATAACGTTTGACACAGAGCTTAGATATCCAAAACAAACACATATTCATGTACCCCACAGTCTGAAAAGCCCAAAAAACAGTCATTTTTTTCAAATCTGAGCTATCCCTGAGGAGTTAGACCAAAGTGTCTCTCAGAATTGGCAGTAGGGCTCAATGCAGCCAGAAAACGGAACTTTTGACACAGAGCTCAGATTTGCAGAAGAAACCCATATTCATGTTCCCCACGGTCTGAAAAAAGGCAAAAACAGATTCAATTTTCAAGTACGAGGTTTCCTTGAGGAGTTAGACCAAAGTGCATCTCAGAATTGGCAGTGGGGCTCAATTAAACCAGAAAACTTAACTTTCGACACAGAGCTCAGATTTGCAGAAGAAACACATATTCATGTTCCCCATGGTCTGAAAAAGGGCAAAAACACATTCAAATTACAAGTACGAGGTTTCCCTGAGGAGTTAGA
This sequence comes from Pituophis catenifer annectens, assembly GCF_029215685.1. Taxonomy (NCBI): domain Eukaryota; kingdom Metazoa; phylum Chordata; class Lepidosauria; order Squamata; family Colubridae; genus Pituophis; species Pituophis catenifer. The sequence goes on along the minus strand of NW_027257028.1, from coordinate 35,277 downwards.
CCAAAGGGCTTCAGATTTGGCAGTAGGGCTCAGTTAAACCAGAAAACTTAACTTTTGACACAGAGCTCAGATTTGCAGAAGAAACACATATTCATGTTATGCAAGGTATGAAAACACCCAAAACACACAATTTTCAAATCTGAGCTTTCCCTGAGGAGTTAGACCAAAGTGGATCTCAGAATTGGCAATAGGACTGCATTCAACCAGAAAACATAACGTTTGACACAGAGCTTAGATATCCAAAACAAACACATATTCATGTACCCCACAGTCTGAAAAGCCCAAAAAACATTCAATTTTTCAAAATCTGAGCTATCCCTGAGGAGTTAGACCAAAGTGTCTCTCAGAATTGGCAGTAGGGCTCAATTCAGCCAGAAAACGGACGTTGCTTACCTGAACGTCCCTTCTCGACGCGCTGCTGGAGAATCCAAAGCTTCGGGTTATTCAATAGTCGAGTAGCCTACACTGAGTGTGTTCCTTTAAATTTCTTCTTCAGACACGCCCACTTGCTTGACAGAGCCTCAGTTTTGTTCACGAAGGAGAGGTCGTTGTAAGTCGTCAGGGAAGAGTCCGCAGCAGCCAGGCTGGGTGGGTTGGATTCTCCAGCAGCGCGTCGAGAAGGGACGTTCAGGTAAGCAACGTCCGTTCTCCAACGCGCTGCTTGGAGAATCCAAAGCTTCGGGATGTACCCAAGCAAGTTCAGATAGGGGGGGTTGGCTGCTGAGTGGCGTCTGAAGAAGGACACACAGATTGGAGAACACGGCGACCAAAGGACGCCTCAGCCGAGGCGAAGGAGTCTACTTTGTAGTGCCTGATGAAGGAATTTAATGAGGACCAGGTAGCCGCTCTGCAGATATCAGCAACGGAGGCATTAGTGGCCCAGGCGGCCGTAGTGGCGGCGCTTCTGGTGGAGTGAGGGAGGATCCTTGGTGGAACCGGTCTGTTCTTCGAGGAATATGCCCGGGAGATGCAAGACTTAATCCATCTCCCGATAGTCGTAGAGGAGACCTTCCGGCCCATAGAGGCGGGTAGAAAGGAAACAAAGAGCGCCTCCGATTTGCGGAAGTGCTCTGTCCGCTTAATGTATCTGCGAAGGGCTCGGCGGACATCCAGAAGGTGCCAGTCAGCTTCCAGGGGATGCCGAGGATTCGGGCAGAAGTCCGGGAGGATCAATTCCTGGGCCCGATGGAAGGCAGAGTTTATTTTAGGTAGGAACGAAGGGTCCAGTCTCAGTACAACGCGGTTCATGTGAAAAACACAGAGGTCCTGTCGCACAGACAAGGCCGCAAGTTCGGATATGCGGCGAGCAGACGTAACCGCAACCAGAAAAGCCACCTTGAGGGTCAGGAATCTGAGGCTGACGGATGCAAGGGGTTCGAATGGAGGGCGTAAAAGAGCCTGCAGGACTAAAGTCAGGTCCCAGGATGGGTAGCGATGGACGGCTGGTGGACGTAGGTTGGTTGCTCCTCTTAAAAACGCGCGAATCGCCGGATCCTGCGAGAGAGGAAGATTTCCGGGAGTCGATAGAACAGTACTCAGCGCGGCAACTTGTCGCCGAAGCGTGTTGGGAGCGAGGCGCTTATCGAAACCGTCCTGTAGGAACCCCAGAACCTCAGGAACGGAGGCAGACGTAGGGTCCAGGTGCGACTTTGTGCACCAGGCACAGAAGGAAGTCCAAGACGCGTCGTAAATCCGGCAAGTAGACGGTCGTCTGGAGGCCTGAATAGTGGGAATAGCGCTTTTGGGCACATTGCGTTTTCTCAGTCGGATCCTCTCAAGCGCCAGGCGGTCAACTGCAACCACTGGGGCTCTGGGTGCAGTATGACCCCCTGGCTGAGAGAGATCCTGTTGTCTGGTATCCGCCACGGAGGCGCCACCGATAGGTCCATCAAGTCCGCAAACCAGGTCCTTCGAGGCCAGTGGGGTGCGATCAGGATAACGTTTGCCCTTTCTGCTACTATCCTGCGAATCAGGCGGGGAAGGAGAGGAAGGGGTGGAAAGGCGTAGAGGAGACCCGTCGGCCAGGGAGACGTGAGAGCGTCGACCCCTTCTGCTTGAGGACATGGGTACCTGGTGAAGAACCTGGGAAGGTGTGCATTCTCGCGGCTGGCAAATAGGTCGACCAGAGGCATGCCGAACCGGTGAACGAGTTCGGCGAACAGGGCCGGATGGAGACGCCATTCGGCGTGGTCCAGATGCTGCCTGCTGAGCCAGTCCGCCTCGGTGTTCGATGACCCTGTGATGTGTTCTGCTGCCAGCGATAGAACATGCTGTTCTGCCCAGGTCAGTAGAAGAGTCGCCTCCTCCATAAGTAGCCTCGATCGTGTTCCTCCTTGGCGGTTCACATGCGCCTTTGCGGTGACATTGTCCGTGCGTATCAAGACATGATGCCCCGCCACCATTTGCTGGAACCGAAGAAGAGAGAGACGGATCGCACGCAGTTCCAGCCAGTTGATCCCTTTGAGGCGCTCCTCTGGAGACCAGGTGCCCTGAGCAAGGTGAGAGCGAAGGTGACCTCCCCAACCTGAGAGGCTGGCGTCCGTTGTTACTACAAGTCTCTGCAGATTCTGAAAGAAACAGCCGCGCATCAGTCTCGGAGAAGTCCACCAATGGAGGGTCAGAGTGACTTCTGGCGGAAGAGACACCCGAGCAGATGAGTTGCTCCGTCTGGCCCTCTGAAAGGGCAGGAGGAACCACTGTAGTTGGCGAGAGTGGAACCTCGCCCAAGGGACGACCAGCAGACAGGAGATCATTTTCCCGAGAAGGCGGGACAGGAGAAGCAATGCCACACGTCGGGAAGACAGAACCTGAGATGCCAAGGACTGGAGGCTGGAATAGCGGTCCGCCGACAAGAATACCTGGCCCTTTACCGAATCTATTACGGTGCCCAGGTGAAGGATTCGTGTAGTGGGTTGCAATTGGCTCTTCGGGATGTTGAGAGAGAAGCCGTGTTGGCGAAGGCAACGGCACACTATCTGCAGGTCCCGGGAGGCTCGGGTCGGAGTGGAAGAGAGAACCAGTATGTCGTCCAAGTAGCAGTGGAGCCGCACTGGCTGTAGACGTAGGTGGGCCGCTACTGCTGCCAGGAGCTTCGTAAAGGTTCTGGGGGCAGAGGAGAGGCCGAAGGGCATAGCCCTGTATTGGAAATGCCTGTTGTCGTAGGCAAAGCGGAGAAATCGACGATGTGAAGGTCGAATGGGCACGTGGAGGTACGCTTCTTTCAAATCTATAGAAGTCATCCAGTCCGAAGGTCGAATGGACGCCAGAATTGAGCGTAGAGACTCCATCTTGAACTGATGATAGATGATAAACTCGTTCAGCCTCTTGAGATCTAATATGCCCCTGTAACCCCCTGATGCTTTGGGGACCAGGAAGAATATCGAATAGAATCCGGTCCCCCGATGTTGAGGGGGAACCGGTTCTATGGCCCGTATTTGGAGGAGGTGGTGGATTTCCGCCTCCATCAATTGACGCTTGGGTAGATTGGATGGAAGAGGGCACTGTATAAAGCGAGAAGGGGGACGAGAATGGAACTCCAGGGTAAGTCCAAGGCGGATAGTTTGCAGAACCCAGGCGTCCGTCGTTGAGGCCTCCCATTGGGTGAGGAAGTGTCGCAGACGGCCGCCGATGGGAAGGTGAATGTAGTCACTTTCCCCTTCTGAAGGAACGGGCTCCCGTTCCGCGGAAAGGTCTTTTGGCCGTTGGAGGCTTCCGGCCGCGGTCCCTGAAGGAGGGCCTGTCGAAGGGACGGTCGAATCCTTGAGGATAAGATCTGGAGGGAAAGGCGAAGGACCCCGAGGGTCCGGCTTCTGCTCGAAAGGGCTGCCTGGTAGAGTATGTAGAGGTTTTGCGATCTACTCTCCGATAGGAAGATGGCATGACCTTCCTCTTATCCTTGTCCTCGACAAGGATGGGGTCTAAGGAGTCTCCAAAAAGACGAGATCCTTTATACGGTGTTGAGGCCAGGCGCCATCTGGATTTTGCGTCAGCTCTCCAATTTTTTAGCCAGAGTAAACGGCGCGAAGTAACCGAGGACACGAGGGCCCTAGATGCAAATTTTGCAGCATTAAGTGAGGCATCCGCCGTATACTCAGTAGCCGCCACCAGTTTGTTAACGTCCTTATGGAGGCGGGAGTCCTCAGGCGGAAGACGCTCCTGAAGTTGACGGAGCCATATCAACGTAGCTCGGCTGAAGAAGGAAGCCGAGGTAGCCGCCCTGACAGCCCATGCAGCCGCATTATGTGTGCGTCGAAAGGTGAACTCTGCCTTACGATCTTCCGAGCGCAGACCATCAGCTACGTCACCAGATATGACAGATGAGGAGGTGAGATTGGCAACCGGAGCATCCACGGTTGGCAGCTGAAGGATGTCATGCAAGCTAGGTGCCGAGCAATATAGCTTCTTGTCCAGACCTGTAGGTGCCGGGAGAGACGCAGGAGAAACCCAGGAACGCTGAACCACGTCCGAGAATAGTTGCGGACACGGGATGAAATCTGCCTCCGCTTTTGGCGCTGTAAACAGGGCCTCGTGATGGGAAGGGGGATCCTGTTGATCTACCTGCGTCGATGGATCTGCTAGTCTAGTTGCTATCTTAGCCTTATGTAGAAGGGACTTAAATAGCGATGGTCGGAAGAGGCCAGAAAAGGAGGGCTTGTCGGGAGGCATATCCTCGTCTTCCGATAGCTCCATGTCTTGAAGCTCCGCATCACCTTCTTCCGAGGACGACTCGCCGCTGCGCCCGTAATCATGATGGGATGAGTCCGGACGCAAGGTGGGCTGGTAATGACTGGTCGCTTGATGAGCTAAGCGAGGTGGTGGTGGGGGAGGCGGAAGGAATTGCGCCTGGGGCCAGGTCACATAGTGAGTTGGTTGCTGAGCGGTTGCCGCTAAGGTTTTGGAAACTGTGTCAGAAATTAGGCGTTGAATGTCATACGCAGGTGGTGCTGGAGGCGCTGCGACCACAGCGCGTAATCCCGCTGCAGTTGGAGTAAATGTCGCCTCAGGTTGCCTTCTGTGAGTAAGAGAGGTCTTGTAAGAAAGGTCAACGGGTCCCATAGGTAGGGCCGAACCCAGAGCAGAGCCCGAATCGTGTTCAGGCTGGGCAGGTGTGGTGAGTTGTTGTTGGTTAGCTGTCTCCTGTGAAGGGAGAGCCTCAGCCTCTGCCACAGTCAAGGTAGTAAAAGGCAGGTTCGTGGCCTTGGACCTGTGGGATTGCTTACGTGCCTTTTCAAATTGTCTCTCCAGAGCTCTGTGTCTCCTGGAAGCGTCTCTGTCAGATGCAGTAGAAGATTTCGACCTTTTAGAGGAAGTAGCTGCAAGAAGAGGACGATTGATGATGAGAACGCTTCATAGTTGCCTTGCGTGTCCTCTCTGGAAGTGGCCTTTCTGGAGAGCACTGACCATCTTCAAAATCAGAAGAGAGCTCAAGCTCCGCCATCGTAATCAGGTGAGCCTTATTAAATTCTGTAGTTAAATATTTACTTATATATATATATATAGATTTTTTTTTTTTTTTTTTAAGGTAAAACAACAGTAACAGTCAGTAAACAAGAAGGTAAGTAAAGAAGGTCAGTCTTGGAACATCCAATAACAAGAAGGTAAGTAGAAAATTCAGGCTTGAAACTTCGTTTCAGAGTTGGAAGAAAATAGCAGAAGCAAAGTCCCATTTAATTTTGACAGCAGGCTGAATTGAAAAACTGTGTATGTGTAAGCAGTTGCCGGGCAGATTAGCAGTCAGGCTGAAGCGAAGAACTGCGCATGTGTAAGCAGTTGCCGGGCAGAATAGCAGAATAAAACGTCCAATCAAATTTAACAGTGAGGCTGTGTAATTAGTTGCCGGGCAGAATAGGAAGCCGTTGGCGCGCCAGAAGTTCTGACAGGGAAAAAATGGCGCGAACCCTCGAATATACAAAAAAAACCGGTTGCCAGGAGAATGCTTGCGATCCCTTGCCAGGCGATCGCCGATGAGCAGTCCAGCAGTGTATTAGAGAAGGGCGCGAGCTGTTAGGACTCTGCTCTCAGCGCCCGAGGGTAAAAACAGGGCGCGCGAGTCCCAAAGGCACTCCCAGCGCCGCCCGCAATCTTGATGAGGCGACGGAGAAACGGCTGCTGGGCGCCGCCAAAGCGTGCGCACGTAGCAACGGGCGAAATGACAATTCTGCGGCTGTCTTTAATGCGCTCAATGCCTCAGAAGATCAGCGCCTTGAGAAAACACTTGGGAATGGAGTGTGCCGCTGAGAGCAGGGCCTTAACTCCACGCCGCCCAGGGAGGCCAGTCAATGGCGGGGGCGGTATTGCCGGTAGGCCGGGGAACCAACCCTCACGCCGGCGGCAAGCAGGGGAGGAAAACGGGCTCTCTTTAAGAAGAAGATCTTCCTGGCTATGCAGTCCCAATTCACTCACCGCTGCTGTTATTAGAGAAGAATCCAAAGCTTCAGAAGAAACAATAGTCAAGTCACTAAGTGGAGAAAATTTCAGACAGTGTCACAGGCTCGACTGAGTGAACTAAACTGAGGCTCTGTCAAGCAAGTGGGCGTGTCTGAAGAAGAAATTTAAAGGAACACACTCAGTGTAGGCTACTCGACTATTGAATAACCCGAAGCTTTGGATTCTCCAAGCAGCGCGTTGGAGAATGGAAATTTTGACACAGAGCTCAGATTTGCAGAAGAAACACATATTCATGTTATGCAAGGTATGAAAACACCCAAAACACACAATTTTCAAATCTGAGCTTTCCCTGAGGAGTTAGACCAAAGTGGATCTCAGAATTGGCAATAGGACTGCATTCAACCAGAAAACATAACGTTTGACACAGAGCTTAGATATCCAAAACAAACACATATTCATGTACCCCACAGTCTGAAAAGCCCAAAAAACAGTCATTTTTTTCAAATCTGAGCTATCCCTGAGGAGTTAGACCAAAGTGTCTCTCAGAATTGGCAGTAGGGCTCAATGCAGCCAGAAAACGGAACTTTTGACACAGAGCTCAGATTTGCAGAAGAAACCCATATTCATGTTCCCCACGGTCTGAAAAAAGGCAAAAACAGATTCAATTTTCAAGTACGAGGTTTCCTTGAGGAGTTAGACCATAGTGTATCTCAGAATTGGCAGTAGGGCTCAATTAAACCAGAAAACTTAACTTTCGACACAGAGCTCAGATTTGCAGAAGAAACACATATTCATGTTCCCCATGGTCTGAAAAAGGGCAAAAACACATTCAAATTACAAGTACGAGGTTTCCCTGAGGAGTTAGACCAAAGGGCTTCAGATTTGGCAGTAGGGCTCAATTAAACCAGAAAACTTAACTTTTGACACAGAGCTCAGATTTGCAGAAGAAACACATATTCATGTTCCCCACGGTCTGAAAAAAGGCAAAAACACATTCAATGTTCAAGTACGAGGTTTCATTGAGGAGTTAGACCAAAGTGTATCTCAGAATTGGCAATAGGGCTAAATTAAACCAGAAAACTTAACTTTCGACACAGAGCTCAGATTTGCAGAAGAAACACATATTCATGTTCCCCATGGTCGGAAAAAGGGCAAAAACACATTCAAATTTCAAGTACGAGGTTTCCCTGAGGAGTTAGTCCAAAGTGCTTTAGAATTGGCAGTAGGGCTCAATTAAACCAGAAAACTTAACTTTTGACACAGAGCTCAGATTTGCAGAAGAAACACATATTCATGTTCCACACGGTCTGAAAAAAGGCAAAAACACATTCAATTTTCAAGTACGAGGTTTCCCTGAGGAGTTAGACCAAAGGGCATCAGAATTGGCAGTAGGGCTCAATTCAGACAGAAAACGGAAATTTTGACACAGAGCTCAGATTTGCAGAAGAAACACATATTCATGTTATGCAAGGTATGAAAACACCAAAAACACACAATTTTTAAATCTGAGCTTTCCCTGAGGAGTTAGACCAAAGCTGTCTCAGAATTGGCAGTAGGACTGCATTCAACCATAAAACATAACTTTTGACACAGAGCTTAGATATCCAAAACAAACACATATTCATGTACCCCACAGTCTGAAAAGCCCAAAACACCCAATTTTCAAATCTGAGCTTTCCCTGAGGTGTTAGACCAAAGTGGATCTCAGAATTGGCAGTAAGGCTAAATTAAACCAGAAAACGGAACTTTTGACACAGAGCTCAGATTTGCAGAAGAAACCCATATTCATGTTCCCCACGGTCTGAAAAAAGGCAAAAACAGATTCAATTTTCAAGTACGAGGTTTCCTTGAGGAGTTAGACCAAAGTGTCTCTCAGAATTGGCAGTAGGGCTCAATTCAGCCAGAAAACGGAAATTTTGACACAGAGCTCAGATTTGCAGAAGAAACACATATTCATGTTATGCAAGGTATGAAAACACCCAAAACACACAATTTTCAAATCTGAGCTTTCCCTGAGGAGTTAGACCAAAGTGGATCTCAGAATTGGCAATAGGACTGCATTCAACCAGAAAACATAACGTTTGACACAGAGCTTAGATATCCAAAACAAACACATATTCATGTACCCCACAGTCTGAAAAGCCCAAAAAACAGTCATTTTTTTCAAATCTGAGCTATCCCTGAGGAGTTAGACCAAAGTGTCTCTCAGAATTGGCAGTAGGGCTCAATGCAGCCAGAAAACGGAACTTTTGACACAGAGCTCAGATTTGCAGAAGAAACCCATATTCATGTTCCCCACGGTCTGAAAAAAGGCAAAAACAGATTCAATTTTCAAGTACGAGGTTTCCTTGAGGAGTTAGACCATAGTGTATCTCAGAATTGGCAGTAGGGCTCAATTAAACCAGAAAACTTAACTTTCGACACAGAGCTCAGATTTGCAGAAGAAACACATATTCATGTTCCCCATGGTCTGAAAAAGGGCAAAAACACATTCAAATTACAAGTACGAGGTTTCCCTGAGGAGTTAGACCAAAGGGCTTCAGATTTGGCAGTAGGGCTCAATTAAACCAGAAAACTTAACTTTTGACACAGAGCTCAGATTTGCAGAAGAAACACATATTCATGTTCCCCACGGTCTGAAAAAAGGCAAAAACACATTCAATGTTCAAGTACGAGGTTTCATTGAGGAGTTAGACCAAAGTGTATCTCAGAATTGGCAATAGGGCTAAATTAAACCAGAAAACTTAACTTTCGACACAGAGCTCAGATTTGCAGAAGAAACACATATTCATGTTCCCCATGGTCGGAAAAAGGGCAAAAACACATTCAAATTTCAAGTACGAGGTTTCCCTGAGGAGTTAGTCCAAAGTGCTTTAGAATTGGCAGTAGGGCTCAATTAAACCAGAAAACTTAACTTTTGACACAGAGCTCAGATTTGCAGAAGAAACACATATTCATGTTCCACACGGTCTGAAAAAAGGCAAAAACACATTCAATTTTCAAGTACGAGGTTTCCCTGAGGAGTTAGACCAAAGGGCATCAGAATTGGCAGTAGGGCTCAATTCAGACAGAAAACGGAAATTTTGACACAGAGCTCAGATTTGCAGAAGAAACACATATTCATGTTATGCAAGGTATGAAAACACCAAAAACACACAATTTTTAAATCTGAGCTTTCCCTGAGGAGTTAGACCAAAGCTGTCTCAGAATTGGCAGTAGGACTGCATTCAACCATAAAACATAACTTTTGACACAGAGCTTAGATATCCAAAACAAACACATATTCATGTACCCCACAGTCTGAAAAGCCCAAAACACCCAATTTTCAAATCTGAGCTTTCCCTGAGGTGTTAGACCAAAGTGGATCTCAGAATTGGCAGTAAGGCTAAATTAAACCAGAAAACGGAACTTTTGACACAGAGCTCAGATTTGCAGAAGAAACCCATATTCATGTTCCCCACGGTCTGAAAAAAGGCAAAAACAGATTCAATTTTCAAGTACGAGGTTTCCTTGAGGAGTTAGACCAAAGTGTCTCTCAGAATTGGCAGTAGGGCTCAATTCAGCCAGAAAACGGAAATTTTGACACAGAGCTCAGATTTGCAGAAGAAACACATATTCATGTTATGCAAGGTATGAAAACACCCAAAACACACAATTTTCAAATCTGAGCTTTCCCTGAGGAGTTAGACCAAAGTGGATCTCAGAATTGGCAATAGGACTGCATTCAACCAGAAAACATAACGTTTGACACAGAGCTTAGATATCCAAAACAAACACATATTCATGTACCCCACAGTCTGAAAAGCCCAAAAAACAGTCATTTTTTTCAAATCTGAGCTATCCCTGAGGAGTTAGACCAAAGTGTCTCTCAGAATTGGCAGTAGGGCTCAATGCAGCCAGAAAACGGAACTTTTGACACAGAGCTCAGATTTGCAGAAGAAACCCATATTCATGTTCCCCACGGTCTGAAAAAAGGCAAAAACAGATTCAATTTTCAAGTACGAGGTTTCCTTGAGGAGTTAGACCATAGTGTATCTCAGAATTGGCAGTAGGGCTCAATTAAACCAGAAAACTTAACTTTCGACTCAGAGCTCAGATTTGCAGAAGAAACACATATTCATGTTCCCCATGGTCTGAAAAAGGGCAAAAACACATTCAAATTAAAAGTACGAGGTTTCCCTGAGGAGTTAGACCAAAGGGCTTCAGATTTGGCAGTAGGGCTCAATTAAACCAGAAAACTTAACTTTTGACACAGAGCTCAGATTTGCAGAAGAAACACATATTCATGTTCCACACGGTCTGAAAAAATGCAAAAACACATTCAATTTTCAAGTACGAGGTTTCCCTGAGGAGTTAGACCAAAGGGCATCAGAATTGGCAGTAGGGCTCAATTCAGCCAGAAAACGGAAATTTTGACACAGAGCTCAGATTTGCAGAAGAAACACATATTCATGTTATGCAAGGTATGAAAACACCAAAAACACACAATTTTTAAATCTGAGCTTTCCCTGAGGAGTTAGACCAAAGCTGTCTCAGAATTGGCAGTAGGACTGCATTCAACCATAAAACATAACTTTTGACACAGAGCTTAGATATCCAAAACAAACACATATTCATGTACCCCACAGTCTGAAAAGCCCAAAACACCCAATTTTCAAATCTGAGCTTTCCCTGAGGTGTTAGACCAAAGTGGATCTCAGAATTGGCAGTAGGGCTAAATTAAACCAGAAAACTTAACTTTCGACACAGAGCTCAGATTTGCAGAAGAAACACATATTCATGTTCCACACGGTCTGAAAAAAGGCAAAAACACATTCAATTTTCAATTACGAGGTTTCCCTGAGGAGTTAGACCAAAGTGAATCTCAGAATTGGCAGTAGGGCTAAATTAAACCAGAAAACTTAACTTTCGACACAGAGCTCAGATTTGCAGAAGAAACACATATTCATGTTATGCAAGGTATGAAAACACCCAAAACACACAATTTTCAAATCTGAGCTTTCCCTGAGGAGTTAGACCAAAGTGGATCTCAGAATTGGCAATAGGACTGCATTCAACCAGAAAACATAACGTTTGACACAGAGCTTAGATATCCAAAACAAACACATATTCATGTACCCCACAGTCTGAAAAGCCCAAAAAACATTCAATTTTTCAAAATCTGAGCTATCCCTGAGGAGTTAGACCAAAGTGTCTCTCAGAATTGGCAGTAGGGCTCAATTCAGCCAGAAAACGGAAATTTTGACACAGAGCTCAGATTTGCAGAAGAAACACATATTCATGTTATGCAAGGTATGAAAACACCCAAAACACACAATTTTCAAATCTGAGCTTTCCCTGAGGAGTTAGACCAAAGCTGTCTCAGAATTAGCAGTAGGACTGCATTCAACCATAAAACATAACTTTTGACACAGAGCTTAGATATCCAAAACAAACACATATTCATGTACCCCACAGTCTGAAAAGCCCAAAACACACAATTTTCAAATCTGAGCTTTCCCTGAGGTGTTAGACCAAAGTGGATCTCAGAATTGGCAATAGGACTGCATTCAACCAGAAAACATAACGTTTGACACAGAGCTTAGATATCCAAAACAAACACATATTCATGTACCCCACAGTCTGAAAAGCCCAAAAAACAGTCAATTTTTTCAAATCTGAGCTATCCCTGAGGAGTTAGACCAAACTGTCTCTCAGAATTGGCAGTAGGGCTCAATTCAGCCAGAAAACGGAACTTTTGACACAGAGCTCAGATTTGCAGAAGAAACACATATTCATGTTCCCCACAGTCTGAAAAAAGGCAAAAACAGATTCAATTTTCAAGTACGAGGTTTACTTGAGGAGTTAGACCAAAGTGTATCTCAGAATTGGCAGTGGGGCTCAATTCAGCCGGAAAACTTAACTTTGGACACAAGCTCAGATTTTGAAAAGATACACATATTCATGTTATGCAAGGTATGAAAACACCAAAAACACACAATTTTCAAATCTGAGCTTTCCCTGAGGAGTTAGACCAAAGCTGTCTCAGAATTGGCAGTAGGACTGCATTCAACCATAAAACATAACTTTTGACACAGAGTTTAGATATCCAAAACAAACACATATTCATGTACCCCACAGTCTGAAAAGCCCAAAAAACATTCAATTTTTCAAAATCTGAGCTATCCCTGAGGAGTTAGACCAAAGTGTCTCTCAGAATTGGCATTAGGGCTCAATTCAGCCAGAAAACATAACGTTTGACACAGAGCTTAGATATCCAAAACAAACACATATTCATGTCCCCCACAGTCTGAAAAGCCCAAAAAACATTCAATTTTTCAAAATCTGTGCTATCCCTGAGGAGTTAGACCAAAGTGTATCTCAGAATTGGCAGTAGGGCTCAATTCAGCCAGAAAACGGAAATTTTGACACAGAGCTCAGATTTGCAGAAGAAACACATATTCATGTTATGCAAGGTATGAAAACACCCAAAAAACACAATTTTCAAATCTGAGCTTTCCCTAAGGAGCTAGACCAAAGTGGATCTCAGAATTGGCAATAGGACTGCATTCAACCAGAAAACATAACGTTTGACACAGAGCTTAGATATCCAAAACAAACACATATTCATGTACCCCACAGTCTGAAAAGCCCAAAAAACAGTCATTTTTTTCAAATCTGAGCTATCCCTGAGGAGTTAGACCAAAGTGTCTCTCAGAATTGGCATTAGGGCTCAATTCAGCCAGAAAACATAACGTTTGACACAGAGCTTAGATATCCAAAACAAACACATATTCATGTCCCCCACAGTCTGAAAAGCCCAAAAAACATTCAATTTTTCAAAATCTGTGCTATCCCTGAGGAGTTAGACCAAAGTGTATCTCAGAATTGGCAGTAGGGCTCAATTCAGCCAGAAAACGGAAATTTTGACACAGAGCTCAGATTTGCAGAAGAAACACATATTCATGTTATGCAAGGTATGAAAACACCCAAAACACACAATTTTCAAATCTGAGCTTTCCCTAAGGAGCTAGACCAAAGTGGATCTCAGAATTGGCAATAGGACTGCATTCAACCAGAAAACATAACGTTTGACACAGAGCTTAGATATCCAAAACAAACACATATTCATGTACCCCACAGTCTGAAAAGCCCAAAAAACAGTCATTTTTTTCAAATCTGAGCTATCCCTGAGGAGTTAGACCAAAGTGTCTCTCAGAATTGGCAGTAGGGCTCAATGCAGCCAGAAAACGGAACTTTTGACACAGAGCTCAGATTTGCAGAAGAAACCCATATTCATGTTCCCCACGGTCTGAAAAAAGGCAAAAACAGATTCAATTTTCAAGTCCGAGGTTTACTTGAGGAGTTAGACCAAAGTGTATCTCAGAATTGGCAGTGGGGCTCAATTCAGCCGGAAAAGTTAACTTTGGACACAAGCTCAGATTTTCAAAAGAAACACATATTCATGTCATGCAAGGTATGAAAACACCAAAAACACACAATTTTCAAATCTGAGCTTTCCCTAAGGAGCTAGACCAAAGCTGCCTCAGAATTGGCAGTAGGACTGCATTCAACCAGAAAACATAACTTTTGAAACAGAGTTTAGATATCCAAAACAAACACATATTCAAGTACCCCACAGTCTGAAAAGCCCAAAAAAGAGTCAATTTTTTCAAATCTGAGCTTTCCCTGACGAGATAGACCAAAGTGTCTCTCAAAATTGGCAGTAGGGCTCAATTAAACCAGAAAACTTAACTTTTGACACAGAGCTCAGATTTGCAGAAGAAACACATATTCATGTTCCCCACGGTCTGAAAAAAGGCAAAAACACATTCAATGTTCAAGTACGAGGTTTCATTGAGGAGTTAGACCAAAGTGTATCTCAGAATTGGCAGTAGGGCTAAATTAAACCAGAAAACTTAACTTTCGACACAGAGCTCAGATTTGCAGAAGAAACACATATTCATGTTCCCCATGGTCGGAAATAGGGCAAAAACACATTCAAATTTCAAGTACGAGGTTTCCCTGAGGAGTTAGACCAAAGTGAATCTCAGAATTGGCAGTAGGGCTAAATTAAACCAGAAAACTTAACTTTCGACACAGAGCTCAGATTTGCAGAAGAAACACATATTCATGTTCCACACGGTCTGAAAAAAGGCAAAAACACATTCAATTTTCAATTACGAGGTTTCCCTGAGGAGTTAGACCAAAGTGTCTCTCAGAATTGGCAGTAGGGCTCAATTCAGCCAGAAAACGGAAATTTTGACACAGAGCTCAGATTTGCAGAAGAAACACATATTCATGTTATGCAAGGTATGAAAACACCAAAAACACACAATTTTCAAATCTGAGCTTTCCCTGAGGAGTTAGACCAAAGTGGATCTCAGAATTGGCAATAGGACTGCATTCAACCAGAAAACATAACGTTTGACACAGAGCTTAGATATCCAAACCAAACACATATTCATGTACCCCACAGTCTGAAAAGCCCAAAAAACAGTCATTTTTTTCAAATCTGAGCTATCCCTGAGGAGTTAGACCAAAGTGTCTCTCAGAATTGGCAGTAGGGCTCAATGCAGCCAGAAAACGGAACTTTTGACACAGAGCTCAGATTTGCAGAAGAAACCCATATTCATGTTCCCCACGGTCTGAAAAAAGGCAAAAACAGATTCAATTTTCAAATCTGAGCTTTCCCTGAGGTGTTAGACCAAAGTGGATCTCAGAATTGGCAGTAGGGCTAAATTAAACCAGAAAACTTAACTTTCGACACAGAGCTCAGATTTGCAGAAGAAACACATATTCATGTTCCACACGGTCTGAAAAAAGGCAAAAACACATTCAATTTTCAATTACGAGGTTTCCCTGAGGAGTTAGACCAAAGTGAATCTCAGAATTGGCAGTAGGGCTAAATTAAACCAGAAAACTTAACTTTCGACACAGAGCTCAGATTTGCAGAAGAAACACATATTCATGTTATGCAAGGTATGAAAACACCCAAAACACACAATTTTCAAATCTGAGCTTTCCCTGAGGAGTTAGACCAAAGTGGATCTCAGAATTGGCAATAGGACTGCATTCAACCAGAAAACATAACGTTTGACACAGAGCTTAGATATCCAAAACAAACACATATTCATGTACCCCACAGTCTGAAAAGCCCAAAAAACATTCAATTTTTCAAAATCTGAGCTATCCCTGAGGAGTTAGACCAAAGTGTCTCTCAGAATTGGCAGTAGGGCTCAATTCAGCCAGAAAACGGAAATTTTGACACAGAGCTCAGATTTGCAGAAGAAACACATATTCATGTTATGCAAGGTATGAAAACACCCAAAACACACAATTTTCAAATCTGAGCTTTCCCTGAGGAGTTAGACCAAAGCTGTCTCAGAATTAGCAGTAGGACTGCATTCAACCATAAAACATAACTTTTGACACAGAGCTTAGATATCCAAAACAAACACATATTCATGTACCCCACAGTCTGAAAAGCCCAAAACACACAATTTTCAAATCTGAGCTTTCCCTGAGGTGTTAGACCAAAGTGGATCTCAGAATTGGCAATAGGACTGCATTCAACCAGAAAACATAACGTTTGACACAGAGCTTAGATATCCAAAACAAACACATATTCATGTACCCCACAGTCTGAAAAGCCCAAAAAACAGTCAATTTTTTCAAATCTGAGCTATCCCTGAGGAGTTAGACCAAACTGTCTCTCAGAATTGGCAGTAGGGCTCAATTCAGCCAGAAAACGGAACTTTTGACACAGAGCTCAGATTTGCAGAAGAAACACATATTCATGTTCCCCACAGTCTGAAAAAAGGCAAAAACAGATTCAATTTTCAAGTACGAGGTTTACTTGAGGAGTTAGACCAAAGTGTATCTCAGAATTGGCAGTGGGGCTCAATTCAGCCGGAAAACTTAAGTTTGGACACAAGCTCAGATTTTGAAAAGATACACATATTCATGTTATGCAAGGTATGAAAACACCAAAAACACACAATTTTCAAATCTGAGCTTTCCCTGAGGAGTTAGACCAAAGCTGTCTCAGAATTGGCAGTAGGACTGCATTCAACCATAAAACATAACTTTTGACACAGAGTTTAGATATCCAAAACAAACACATATTCATGTACCCCACAGTCTGAAAAGCCCAAAAAACATTCAATTTTTCAAAATCTGAGCTATCCCTGAGGAGTTAGACCAAAGTGTCTCTCAGAATTGGCATTAGGGCTCAATTCAGCCAGAAAACATAACGTTTGACACAGAGCTTAGATATCCAAAACAAACACATATTCATGTCCCCCACAGTCTGAAAAGCCCAAAAAACATTCAATTTTTCAAAATCTGTGCTATCCCTGAGGAGTTAGACCAAAGTGTATCTCAGAATTGGCAGTAGGGCTCAATTCAGCCAGAAAACGGAAATTTTGACACAGAGCTCAGATTTGCAGAAGAAACACATATTCATGTTATGCAAGGTATGAAAACACCCAAAACACACAATTTTCAAATCTGAGCTTTCCCTAAGGAGCTAGACCAAAGTGGATCTCAGAATTGGCAATAGGACTGCATTCAACCAGAAAACATAACGTTTGACACAGAGCTTAGATATCCAAAACAAACACATATTCATGTACCCCACAGTCTGAAAAGCCCAAAAAACAGTCATTTTTTTCAAATCTGAGCTATCCCTGAGGAGTTAGACCAAAGTGTCTCTCAGAATTGGCATTAGGGCTCAATTCAGCCAGAAAACATAACGTTTGACACAGAGCTTAGATATCCAAAACAAACACATATTCATGTCCCCCACAGTCTGAAAAGCCCAAAAAACATTCAATTTTTCAAAATCTGTGCTATCCCTGAGGAGTTAGACCAAAGTGTATCTCAGAATTGGCAGTAGGGCTCAATTCAGCCAGAAAACGGAAATTTTGACACAGAGCTCAGATTTGCAGAAGAAACACATATTCATGTTATGCAAGGTATGAAAACACCCAAAACACACAATTTTCAAATCTGAGCTTTCCCTAAGGAGCTAGACCAAAGTGGATCTCAGAATTGGCAATAGGACTGCATTCAACCAGAAAACATAACGTTTGACACAGAGCTTAGATATCCAAAACAAACACATATTCATGTACCCCACAGTCTGAAAAGCCCAAAAAACAGTCATTTTTTTCAAATCTGAGCTATCCCTGAGGAGTTAGACCAAAGTGTCTCTCAGAATTGGCAGTAGGGCTCAATGCAGCCAGAAAACGGAACTTTTGACACAGAGCTCAGATTTGCAGAAGAAACCCATATTCATGTTCCCCACGGTCTGAAAAAAGGCAAAAACAGATTCAATTTTCAAGTCCGAGGTTTACTTGAGGAGTTAGACCAAAGTGTATCTCAGAATTGGCAGTGGGGCTCAATTCAGCCGGAAAAGTTAACTTTGGACACAAGCTCAGATTTTCAAAAGAAACACATATTCATGTCATGCAAGGTATGAAAACACCAAAAACACACAATTTTCAAATCTGAGCTTTCCCTAAGGAGCTAGACCAAAGCTGCCTCAGAATTGGCAGTAGGACTGCATTCAACCAGAAAACATAACTTTTGAAACAGAGTTTAGATATCCAAAACAAACACATATTCAAGTACCCCACAGTCTGAAAAGCCCAAAAAAGAGTCAATTTTTTCAAATCTGAGCTTTCCCTGACGAGATAGACCAAAGTGTCTCTCAAAATTGGCAGTAGGGCTCAATTAAACCAGAAAACTTAACTTTTGACACAGAGCTCAGATTTGCAGAAGAAACACATATTCATGTTCCCCACGGTCTGAAAAAAGGCAAAAACACATTCAATGTTCAAGTACGAGGTTTCATTGAGGAGTTAGACCAAAGTGTATCTCAGAATTGGCAGTAGGGCTAAATTAAACCAGAAAACTTAACTTTCGACACAGAGCTCAGATTTGCAGAAGAAACACATATTCATGTTCCCCATGGTCGGAAATAGGGCAAAAACACATTCAAATTTCAAGTACGAGGTTTCCCTGAGGAGTTAGACCAAAGTGAATCTCAGAATTGGCAGTAGGGCTAAATTAAACCAGAAAACTTAACTTTCGACACAGAGCTCAGATTTGCAGAAGAAACACATATTCATGTTCCACACGGTCTGAAAAAAGGCAAAAACACATTCAATTTTCAATTACGAGGTTTCCCTGAGGAGTTAGACCAAAGTGTCTCTCAGAATTGGCAGTAGGGCTCAATTCAGCCAGAAAACGGAAATTTTGACACAGAGCTCAGATTTGCAGAAGAAACACATATTCATGTTATGCAAGGTATGAAAACACCAAAAACACACAATTTTCAAATCTGAGCTTTCCCTGAGGAGTTAGACCAAAGTGGATCTCAGAATTGGCAATAGGACTGCATTCAACCAGAAAACATAACGTTTGACACAGAGCTTAGATATCCAAACCAAACACATATTCATGTACCCCACAGTCTGAAAAGCCCAAAAAACAGTCATTTTTTTCAAATCTGAGCTATCCCTGAGGAGTTAGACCAAAGTGTCTCTCAGAATTGGCAGTAGGGCTCAATGCAGCCAGAAAACGGAACTTTTGACACAGAGCTCAGATTTGCAGAAGAAACCCATATTCATGTTCCCCACGGTCTGAAAAAAGGCAAAAACGGATTCAATTTTCAAGTACGAGGTTTCCTTGAGGAGTTAGACCAAAGTGCATCTCAGAATTGGCAGTGGGGCTCAATTAAACCAGAAAACTTAACTTTCGACACAGAGCTCAGATTTGCAGAAGAAACATATATTCATGTTCCCCATGGTCTGAAAAAGGGCAAAAACACATTCAAATTACAAGTACGAGGTTTCCCTGAGGAGTTAGACCAAAGGGCTTCAGATTTGGCAGTAGGGCTCAGTTAAACCAGAAAACTTAACTTTTGACACAGAGCTCAGATTTGCAGAAGAAACACATATTAATGTTATGCAAGGTATGAAAACACCCAAAACACACAATTTTCAAATCTGAGCTTTCCCTGAGGAGTTAGACCAAAGTGGATCTCAGAATTGGCAATAGGACTGCATTCAACCAGAAAACATAACGTTTGACACAGAGCTTAGATATCCAAAACAAACACATATTCATGTACCCCACAGTCTGAAAAGCCCAAAAAACATTCAATTTTTCAAAATCTGAGCTATCCCTGAGGAGTTAGACCAAAGTGTCTCTCAGAATTGGCAGTAGGGCTCAATTCAGCCAGAAAATGGAAATTTTGACACAGAGCTCAGATTTGCAGAAGAAACACATATTCATGTTATGCAAGGTATGAAAACACCCAAAACACACAATTTTCAAATCTGAGCTTTCCCTGAGGAGTTAGACCAAAGTGGATCTCAGAATTGGCAATAGGACTGCATTCAACCAGAAAACATAACGTTTGACACAGAGCTTAGATATCCAAAACAAACACATATTCATGTACCCCACAGTCTGAAAAGCCCAAAAAACAGTCATTTTTTTCAAATCTGAGCTATCCCTGAGGAGTTAGACCAAAGTGGATCTCAGAATTGGCAGTAGGGCTCAATGCAGCCAGAAAACGGAACTTTTGACACAGAGCTCAGATTTGCAGAAGAAACACATATTCATGTTATGCAAGGTATGAAAACACCAAAAACACACAATTTTCAAATCTGAGCTTTCCCTGAGGAGTTAGACCAAAGCTGTCTCAGAATTGGCAGTAGGACTGCATTCAACCATAAAACATAACTTTTGACACAGAGTTTAGATATCCAAAACAAACACATATTCATGTACCCCACAGTCTGAAAAGCCCAAAAAACAGTCAATTTTTCAAAATCTGAGCTATCCCTGAGGAGTTAGACCAAAGTGCCTCTCAGAATTGGCAGTAGGGCTCAATTAAACCAGAAAACTTAACTTTTGACACAGAGCTCAGATTTGCAGAAGAAACACATATTCATGTTCCCCACGGTCTGAAAAAAGGCAAAAACACGTTCAATGTTCAAGTACGAGGTTTCATTGAGGAGTTAGACCAAAGTGTATCTCAGAATTGGCAATAGGGCTAAATTAAACCAGAAAACTTAACTTTCGACACAGAGCTCAGATTTGCAGAAGAAACACATATTCATGTTCCCCATGGTCTGAAAAAGGGCAAAAACACATTCAAATTACAAGTACGAGGTTTCCCTGAGGAGTTAGACCAAAGGGCTTCAGATTTGGCAGTAGGGCTCAATTAAACCAGAAAACTTAACTTTTGACACAGAGCTCAGATTTGCAGAAGAAACACATATTCATGTTCCCCACGGTCTGAAAAAAGGCAAAAACACATTCAAATTTCAAGTACGAGGTTTCCCTGAGGAGTTAGACCAAAGTGAATCTCAGAATTGGCAGTAGGGCTAAATTAAACCAGAAAACTTAACTTTCGACACAGAGCTCAGATTTGCAGAAGAAACACATATTCATGTTCCCCATGGTCTGAAAAAGGGCAAAAACACATTCAAATTACAAGTACGAGGTTTCCCTGAGGAGTTAGACCAAAGGGCTTCAGAATTGGCAGTAGGGCTCAATTAAACCAGAAAACTTAACTTTTGACACAGAGCTCAGATTTGCAGAAGAAACACATATTCATGTTCCCCACGGTCTGAAAAAAGGCAAAAACACATTCAATGTTCAAGTACGAGGTTTCATTGAGGAGTTAGACCAAAGTGTATCTCAGAATTGGCAGTAGGGCTAAATTAAACCAGAAAACTTAACTTTCGACACAGAGCTCAGATTTGCAGAAGAAACACATATTCATGTTCCCCATGGTCGGAAAAAGGGCAAAAACACATTCAAATTTCAAGTACGAGGTTTCCCTGAGGAGTTAGTCCAAAATGCTTTAGAATTGGCAGTAGGGCTCAATTAAACCAGAAAACTTAACTTTCGACACAGAGCTCAGATTTGCAGAAGAAACACATATTCATGTTATGCAAGGTGTGAAAACACCAAAAACACACAATTTTCAAATCTGAGCTTTCCCTGAGGAGTTAGACCAAAGCTGTCTCAGAATTGGCAGTAGGACTGCATTCAACCATAAAACATAACTTTTGACACAGAGCTTAGATATCCAAAACAAACACATATTCATGTACCCCACAGTCTGAAAAGCCCAAAACACACAATTTTCAAATCTGAGCTTTCCCTGAGGTGTTAGACCAAAGTGGATCTCAGAATTGGCAATAGGACTGCATTCAACCAGAAAACATAACGTTTGACACAGAGCTTAGATATCCAAAACAAACACATATTCATGTACCCCACAGTCTGAAAAGCCCAAAAAACAGTCAATTTTTTCAAATCTGAGCTATCCCTGAGGAGTTAGACCAAACTGTCTCTCAGAATTGGCAGTAGGGCTCAATTCAGCCAGAAAACGGAACTTTTGACACAGAGCTCAGATTTGCAGAAGAAACACATATTCATGTTCCCCACGGTCTGAAAAAAGGCAAAAACAGATTCAATTTTCAAGTACGAGGTTTACTT
The DNA here is from genome assembly GCF_029215685.1 of Pituophis catenifer annectens. Classification (NCBI taxonomy): domain Eukaryota; kingdom Metazoa; phylum Chordata; class Lepidosauria; order Squamata; family Colubridae; genus Pituophis; species Pituophis catenifer. The sequence continues at coordinate 13,383 of NW_027257028.1, read as the reverse complement.
GAGGAGTTAGACCAAAGTGTATCTCAGAATTGGCAGTGGGGCTCAATTCAGCCGGAAAAGTTAACTTTGGACACAAGCTCAGATTTTCAAAAGAAACACATATTCATGTCATGCAAGGTATGAAAACACCAAAAACACACAATTTTCAAATCTGAGCTTTCCCTAAGGAGCTAGACCAAAGCTGCCTCAGAATTGGCAGTAGGACTGCATTCAACCAGAAAACATAACTTTTGAAACAGAGTTTAGATATCCAAAACAAACACATATTCATGTACCCCACAGTCTGAAAAGCCCAAAAAACAGTCAATTTTTCAAAATCTGAGCTATCCCTGAGGAGTTAGACCAAAGTATCTCTCAGAATTGGCAGTAGGGCTCAATTAAACCAGAAAACTTAACTTTTGACACAGAGCTCAGATTTGCAGAAGAAACACATATTCATGTTCCACACGGTCTGAAAAAAGGCAAAAACACATTCAATTTTCAAGTACGAGGTTTCCCTGAGGAGTTAGACCAAAGGGCATCAGAATTGGCAGTACGGCTCATTTCAGCCAGAAAACGGAAATTTTGACACAGAGCTCAGATTTGCAGAAGAAACACATATTCATGTTATGCAAGGTATGAAAACACCAAAAACACACAATTTTTAAATCTGAGCTTTCCCTGAGGAGTTAGACAAAAGCTGTCTCAGAATTGGCAGTAGGACTGCATTCAACCATAAAACATAACTTTTGACACAGAGTTTAGATATCCAAAACAAACACATATTCATGTACCCCACAGTCTGAAAAGCCCAAAAAACAGTCAATTTTTCAAAATCTGAGCTATCCCTGAGGAGTTAGACCAAAGTGTCTCTCAGAATTGGCAGTAGGGCTCAATTCAGCCAGAGAACGGAAATTTTGACACAGAGCTCAGATTTGCAGAAGAAACACATATTCATGTTATGCAAGGTATGAAAACACCAAAAACACACAATTTTCAAATCTGAGCTTTCCCTGAGGAGTTAGACCAAAGCTGTCTCAGAATTGGCAGTAGGACTGCATTCAACCATAAAACATAACTTTTGACACAGAGTTTAGATATCCAAAACAAAAACATATTCATGTACCCCACAGTCTGAAAAGCCCAAAAAACAGTCAATTTTTCAAAATCTGAGCTATCCCTGAGGAGTTAGACCAAAATGTCTCTCAGAATTGGCAGTAGGGCTCAATTAAACCAGAAAACTTAACTTTTGACACAGAGCTCAGATTTGCAGAAGAAACACATATTCATGTTCCACACGGTCTGAAAAAAGGCAAAAACACATTCAATTTTCAAATACGAGGTTTCCCTGAGGAGTTAGACCAAAGGGCATCAGAATTGGCAGTAGGGCTCAATTCAGCCAGAAAACGGAAATTTTGACACAGAGCTCAGATTTGCAGAAGAAACACATATTCATGTTATGCAAGGTATGAAAACACCAAAAACACACAATTTTTAAATCTGAACTTTCCCTGAGGAGTTAGACCAAAGCTGTCTCAGAATTGGCAGTAGGACTGCATTCAACCATAAAACATAACTTTTGACACAGAGCTTAGATATCCAAAACAAACACATATTCATGTACCCCACAGTCTGAAAAGCCCAAAACACACAATTTTCAAATCTGAGCTTTCCCTGAGGTGTTAGACCAAAGTGGATCTCAGAATTGGCAATAGGACTGCATTCAACCAGAAAACATAACGTTTGACACAGAGCTTAGATATCCAAAACAAACACATATTCATGTTCCACACGGTCTGAAAAAAGGCAAAAACACATTCAATTTTCAAATACGAGGTTTCCCTGAGGAGTTAGACCAAAGGGCATCAGAATTGGCAGTAGGGCTCAATTCAGCCAGAAAACGGAAATTTTGACACAGAGCTCAGATTTGCAGAAGAAACACATATTCATGTTATGCAAGGTATGAAAACACCAAAAAACACACAATTTTCAAATCTGAGCTTTCCCTGAGGAGTTAGACCAAAGCTGTCTCAGAATTGGCAGTAGGACTGCATTCAACCATAAAACATAACTTTTGACACAGAGCTTAGATATCCAAAACAAACACATATTCATGTACCCCACAGTCTGAAAAGCCCAAAACACACAATTTTCAAATCTGAGCTTTCCCTGAGGTGTTAGACCAAAGTGGATCTCAGAATTGGCAATAGGACTGCATTCAACCAGAAAACATAACTTTTGACACAGAGTTTAGATATCCAAAACAAACACATATTCATGTACCCCACAGTCTGAAAAGCCCAAAAAACAGTCAATTTTTCAAAATCTGAGCTATCCCTGAGGAGTTAGACCAAAGTGTCTCTCAGAATTGGCAGTAGGGCTCAATTAAACCAGAAAACTTAACTTTTGACACAGAGCTCAGATTTGCAGAAGAAACACATATTCATGTTCCACACGGTCTGAAAAAAGGCAAAAACACATTCAATTTTCAAGTACGAGGTTTCCCTGAGGAGTTAGACCAAAGGGCATCAGAATTGGCAGTAGGGCTCAATTCAGCCAGAAAACGGAAATTTTGACACAGAGCTCAGATTTGCAGAAGAAACACATATTCATGTTATGCAAGGTATGAAAACACCAAAAACACACAATTTTTAAATTCTGAGCTTTCCCTGAGGAGTTAGACAAAAGCTGTCTCAGAATTGGCAGTAGGACTGCATTCAACCATAAAACATAACTTTTGACACAGAGTTTAGATATCCAAAACAAACACATATTCATGTACCCCACAGTCTGAAAAGCCCAAAAAACAGTCAATTTTTCAAAATCTGAGCTATCCCTGAGGAGTTAGACCAAAGGGCATCAGAATTGGCAGTAGGGCTCAATTCAGCCAGAAAACGGAAATTTTGACACAGAGCTCAGATTTGCAGAAGAAACACATATTCATGTTATGCAAGGTATGAAAACACCAAAAACACACAATTTTCAAATCTGAGCTTTCCCTGAGGAGTTAGACCAAAGCTGTCTCAGAATTGGCAGTAGGACTGCATTCAACCATAAAACATAACTTTTGACACAGAGTTTAGATATCCAAAACAAACACATATTCATGTACCCCACAGTCTGAAAAGCCCAAAAAACAGTCAATTTTTCAAAATCTGAGCTATCCCTGAGGAGTTAGACCAAAGTGCCTCTCAGAATTGGCAGTAGGGCTCAATTAAACCAGAAAACTTAACTTTTGACACAGAGCTCAGATTTGCAGAAGAAACACATATTCATGTTCCCCACGGTCTGAAAAAAGGCAAAAACACATTCAATGTTCAAGTACGAGGTTTCATTGAGGAGTTAGACCAAAGTGTATCTCAGAATTGGCAATAGGGCTAAATTAAACCAGAAAACTTAACTTTCGACACAGAGCTCAGATTTGCAGAAGAAACACATATTCATGTTCCCCATGGTCGGAAAAAGGGCAAAAACACATTCAAATTTCAAGTACGAGGTTTCCCTGAGGAGTTAGTCCAAAGTGCTTTAGAATTGGCAGTAGGGCTCAATTAAACCAGAAAACTTAACTTTTGACACAGAGCTCAGATTTGCAGAAGAAACACATATTCATGTTCCACACGGTTTGAAAAAAGGCAAAAACACATTCAATTTTCAAGTACGAGGTTTCCCTGAGGAGTTAGACCAAAGGGCATCAGAATTGGCAGTAGGGCTCAATTCAGCCAGAAAACGGAAATTTTGACACAGAGCTCAGATTTGCAGAAGAAACACATATTCATGTTATGCAAGGTATGAAAACACCAAAAACACACAATTTTTAAATCTGAGCTTTCCCTGAGGAGTTAGACCAAAGCTGTCTCAGAATTGGCAGTAGGACTGCATTCAACCATAAAACATAACTTTTGACACAGAGCTTAGATATCCAAAACAAACACATATTCATGTACCCCACAGTCTGAAAAGCCCAAAACACCCAATTTTCAAATCTGAGCTTTCCCTGAGGTGTTAGACCAAAGTGGATCTCAGAATTGGCAGTAAGGCTAAATTAAACCAGAAAACTTAACTTTCGACACAGAGCTCAGATTTGCAGAAGAAACACATATTCATGTTCCCCATGGTCGGAAAAAGGGCAAAAACACATTCAAATTTCAAGTACGAGGTTTCCCTGAGGAGTTAGTCCAAAGTGCTTTAGAATTGGCAGTAGGGCTCAATTAAACCAGAAAACTTAACTTTTGACACAGAGCTCAGATTTGCAGAAGAAACACATATTCATGTTCCACACGGTTTGAAAAAAGGCAAAAACACATTCAATTTTCAAGTACGAGGTTTCCCTGAGGAGTTAGACCAAAGGGCATCAGAATTGGCAGTAGGGCTCAATTCAGCCAGAAAACGGAAATTTTGACACAGAGCTCAGATTTGCAGAAGAAAACACATATTCATGTTATGCAAGGTATGAAAACACCAAAAACACACAATTTTTAAATCTGAGCTTTCCCTGAGGAGTTAGACCAAAGCTGTCTCAGAATTGGCAGTAGGACTGCATTCAACCATAAAACATAACTTTTGACACAGAGCTTAGATATCCAAAACAAACACATATTCATGTACCCCACAGTCTGAAAAGCCCAAAACACCCAATTTTCAAATCTGAGCTTTCCCTGAGGTGTTAGACCAAAGTGGATCTCAGAATTGGCAGTAAGGCTAAATTAAACCAGAAAACTTAACTTTCGACACAGAGCTCAGATTTGCAGAAGAAACACATATTCATGTTCCACACGGTCTGAAAAAAGGCAAAAAACACATTCAATTTTCAATTACGAGGTTTCCCTGAGGAGTTAGACCAAAGTGAATCTCAGAATTGGCAGTAGGGCTAAATTAAACCAGAAAACTTAACTTTCGACACAGAGCTCAGATTTGCAGAAGAAACACATATTCATGTTATGCAAGGTATGAAAACACCCAAAACACACAATTTTCAAATCTGAGCTTTCCCTGAGGAGTTAGACCAAAGTGGATCTCAGAATTGGCAATAGGACTGCATTCAACCAGAAAACATAACGTTTGACACAGAGCTTAGATATCCAAAACAAACACATATTCATGTACCCCACAGTCTGAAAAGCCCAAAAAACATTCAATTTTTCAAAATCTGAGCTATCCCTGAGGAGTTAGACCAAAGTTTCTCTCAGAATTGGCAGTAGGGCTCAATTCAGCCAGAAAACGGAAATTTTGACACAGAGCTCAGATTTGCAGAAGAAACACATATTCATGTTATGCAAGGTATGAAAACACCCAAAACACACAATTTTCAAATCTGAGCTTTCCCTGAGGAGTTAGACCAAAGTGGATCTCAGAATTGGCAATAGGACTGCATTCAACCAGAAAACATAACTTTTGACACAGAGCTTAGATATCCAAAACAAACACATATTCATGTACCCCCACAGTCTGAAAAGCCCAAAACACACAATTTTCAAATCTGAGCTTTCCCTGAGGTGTTAGATCAAAGTGGATCTCAGAATTGGCAATAGGACTGCATTCAACCAGAAAACATAACGTTTGACACAGAGCTTAGATATCCAAAACAAACACATATTCATGTACCCCACAGTCTGAAAAGCCCAAAAAACAGTCAATTTTTTCAAATCTGAGCTATCCCTGAGGAGTTAGACCAAACTGTCTCTCAGAATTGGCAGTAGGGCTCAATTCAGCCAGAAAACGGAACTTTTGACACAGAGCTCAGATTTGCAGAAGAAACACATATTCATGTACCCCATATTCATGTCTGAAAAAAGGCAAAAAACGATTCAATTTTCAAGTACGTGGTTTACTTGAGGAGTTAGACCAAAGTGTATCTCAGAATTGGCAGTGGGGCTCAATTCAGATGGAAAATTTAACTTTGGACACAAGCTCAGATTTTCAAAAGAAACACATATTCATGTCATGCAAGGTATGAAAACACCAAAAACACACAATTTTCAAATCTGAGCTTTCCCTAAGGAGCTAGACCAAAGCTGCCTCAGAATTGGCAGTAGGACTGCATTCAACCAGAAAACATAACTTTTGAAACAGAGTTTAGATATCCAAAACAAACACATATTCATGTACCCCCACAGTCTGAAAAGCCCAAAAAAGAGTCAATTTTTTCAAATCTGAGCTTTCCCTGACGAGATAGACCAAAGTGTCTCTCAAAATTGGCAGTAGGGCTCAATTAAACCAGAAACTTAACTTTTGACACAGAGCTCAGATTTGCAGAAGAAACACATATTCATGTTCCACACGGTCTGAAAAAAGGCAAAAACACATTCAAATTTCAAGTACGAGGTTTCCCTGAGGAGTTAGACCAAAGTGAATCTCAGAATTGGCAGTAGGGCTAAATTAAACCAGAAAACTTAACTTTCGACACAGAGCTCAGATTTGCAGAAGAAACACATATTCATGTTCCCCATGGTCTGAAAAAGGGCAAAAACACATTCAAATTACAAGTACGAGGTTTCCCTGAGGAGTTAGACCAAAGGGCTTCAGAATTGGCAGTAGGGCTCAATTAAACCAGAAAACTTAACTTTTGACACAGAGCTCAGATTTGCAGAAGAAACACATATTCATGTTCCCCACGGTCTGAAAAAAGGCAAAAACACATTCAATGTTCAAGTACGAGGTTTCATTGAGGAGTTAGACCAAAGTGTATCTCAGAATTGGCAGTAGGGCTAAATTAAACCAGAAAACTTAACTTTTGACACAGAGCTCAGATTTGCAGAAGAAACACATATTCATGTTCCCCATGGTCGGAAAAAGGGCAAAAACACATTCAAATTTCAAGTACGAGGTTTCCCTGAGGAGTTAGTCCAAAATGCTTTAGAATTGGCAGTAGGGCTCAATTAAACCAGAAAACTTAACTTTTGACACAGAGCTCACATTTGCAGAAGAAACACATATTCATGTTCCACACGGTCTGAAAAAAGGCAAAAACACATTCAATTTTCAAGTACGAGGTTTCCCTGAGGAGTTAGACCAAAGGGCATCAGAATTGGCAGTAGGGCTCAATTCAGCCAGAAAACGGAAATTTTGACACAGAGCTCAGATTTGCAGAAGAAACACATATTCATGTTATGCAAGGTATGAAAACACCAAAAACACACAATTTTTAAATCTGAGCTTTCCCTGAGGAGTTAGACAAAAGCTGTCTCAGAATTGGCAGTAGGACTGCATTCAACCATAAAACATAACTTTTGACACAGAGTTTAGATATCCAAAACAAACACATATTCATGTACCCCCACAGTCTGAAAAGCCCAAAAAACAGTCAATTTTTCAAAATCTGAGGTATCCCTGAGGAGTTAGACCAAAGGGCATCAGAATTGGCAGTAGGGCTCAATTCAGCCAGAAAACGGAAATTTTGACACAGAGCTCAGATTTGCAGAAGAAACACATATTCATGTTATGCAAGGTATGAAAACACCAAAAACACACAATTTTCAAATCTGAGCTTTCCCTGAGGAGTTAGACCAAAGCTGTCTCAGAATTGGCAGTAGGACTGCATTCAACCATAAAACATAACTTTTGACACAGAGTTTAGATATCCAAAACAAACACATATTCATGTACCCCACAGTCTGAAAAGCCCAAAAAACAGTCAATTTTTCAAAATCTGAGCTATCCCTGAGGAGTTAGACCAAAGTGCCTCTCAGAATTGGCAGTAGGGCTCAATTAAACCAGAAAACTTAACTTTTGACACAGAGCTCAGATTTGCAGAAGAAACACATATTCATGTTCCCCACGGTCTGAAAAAAGGCAAAAAACACGTTCAATGTTCAAGTACGAGGTTTCATTGAGGAGTTAGACCAAAGTGTATCTCAGAATTGGCAATAGGGCTAAATTAAACCAGAAAACTTAACTTTCGACACAGAGCTCAGATTTGCAGAAGAAACACATATTCATGTTCCCCATGGTCGGAAAAAGGGCAAAAACACATTCAAATTTCAAGTACGAGGTTTCCCTGAGGAGTTAGTCCAAAGTGCTTTAGAATTGGCAGTAGGGCTCAATTAAACCAGAAAACTTAACTTTTGACACAGAGCTCAGATTTGCAGAAGAAACACATATTCATGTTCCACACGGTTTGAAAAAAGGCAAAAACACATTCAATTTTCAAGTACGAGGTTTCCCTGAGGAGTTAGACCAAAGGGCATCAGAATTGGCAGTAGGGCTCAATTCAGCCAGAAAACGGAAATTTTGACACAGAGCTCAGATTTGCAGAAGAAACACATATTCATGTTATGCAAGGTATGAAAACACCAAAAACACACAATTTTTAAATCTGAGCTTTCCCTGAGGAGTTAGACCAAAGCTGTCTCAGAATTGGCAGTAGGACTGCATTCAACCATAAAACATAACTTTTGACACAGAGCTTAGATATCCAAAACAAACACATATTCATGTTCCACACGGTCTGAAAAAAGGCAAAAACACATTCAATTTTCAAATACGAGGTTTCCCTGAGGAGTTAGACCAAAGGGCATCAGAATTGGCAGTAGGGCTCAATTCAGCCAGAAAACGGAAATTTTGACACAGAGCTCAGATTTGCAGAAGAAACACATATTCATGTTATGCAAGGTATGAAAACACCAAAAACACACAATTTTTAAATCTGAACTTTCCCTGAGGAGTTAGACCAAAGCTGTCTCAGAATTGGCAGTAGGACTGCATTCAACCATAAAACATAACTTTTGACACAGAGCTTAGATATCCAAAACAAACACATATTCATGTACCCCACAGTCTGAAAAGCCCAAAACACACAATTTTCAAATCTGAGCTTTCCCTGAGGGGTTAGACCAAAGTGGATCTCAGAATTGGCAATAGGACTGCATTCAACCAGAAAACATAACGTTTGACACAGAGCTTAGATATCCAAAACAAACACATATTCATGTACCCCACAGTCTGAAAAGCCCAAAAAAACAGTCAATTTTTTCAAATCTGAGCTTTCCCTGAGGAGTTAGACCAAAGCTGTCTCAGAATTGGCAGTAGGACTCCATTCAACCATAAAACATAACTTTTGACACAGAGTTTAGATATCCAAAACAAACACATATTCATGTACCCCACAGTCTGAAAAGCCCAAAAAACAGTCAATTTTTCAAAATCTGAGCTATCCCTGAGGAGTTAGACCAAAGTGTCTCTCAGAATTGGCAGTAGGGCTCAATTAAACCAGAAAACTTAACTTTTGACACAGAGCTCAGATTTGCAGAAGAAACACATATTCATGTTCCACACGGTCTGAAAAAAGGCAAAAACACATTCAATTTTCAAGTACGAGGTTTCCCCTGAGGAGTTAGACCAAAGGGCATCAGAATTGGCAGTAGGGCTCAATTCAGCCAGAAAACGGAAATTTTGACACAGAGCTCAGATTTGCAGAAGAAACACATATTCATGTTATGCAAGGTATGAAAACACCAAAAACACACAATTTTCAAATCTGAGCTTTCCCCTGAGGAGTTAGACCAAAGCTGTCTCAGAATTGGCAGTAGGACTGCATTCAACCATAAAACATAACTTTTGACACAGAGTTTAGATATCCAAAACAAACACATATTCATGTACCCCACAGTCTGAAAAGCCCAAAAAACAGTCAATTTTTCAAAATCTGAGCTATCCCTGAGGAGTTAGACCAAAGTGCCTCTCAGAATTGGCAGTAGGGCTCAATTAAACCAGAAAACTTAACTTTTGACACAGAGCTCAGATTTGCAGAAGAAACACATATTCATGTTCCCCACGGTCTGAAAAAAGGCAAAAACACGTTCAATGTTCAAGTACGAGGTTTCATTGAGGAGTTAGACCAAAGTGTATCTCAGAATTGGCAATAGGGCTAAATTAAACCAGAAAACTTAACTTTCGACACAGAGCTCAGATTTGCAGAAGAAACACATATTCATGTTCCCCATGGTCGGAAAAAGGGCAAAAACACATTCAAATTTCAAGCACGAGGTTTCCCTGAGGAGTTAGTCCAAAGTGCTTTAGAATTGGCAGTAGGGCTCAATTAAACCAGAAAACTTAACTTTTGACACAGAGCTCAGATTTGCAGAAGAAACACATATTCATGTTCCACACGGTTTGAAAAAAGGCAAAAACACATTCAATTTTCAAGTACGAGGTTTCCCTGAGGAGTTAGACCAAAGGGCATCAGAATTGGCAGTAGGGCTCAATTCAGCCAGAAAACGGAAATTTTGACACAGAGCTCAGATTTGCAGAAGAAACACATATTCATGTTATGCAAGGTATGAAAACACCAAAAACACACAATTTTTAAATCTGAGCTTTCCCTGAGGAGTTAGACCAAAGCTGTCTCAGAATTGGCAGTAGGACTGCATTCAACCATAAAACATAACTTTTGACACAGAGCTTAGATATCCAAAACAAACACATATTCATGTACCCCACAGTCTGAAAAGCCCAAAACACACAATTTTCAAATCTGAGCTTTCCCTGAGGTGTTAGACCAAAGTGGATCTCAGAATTGGCAGTAAGGCTAAATTAAACCAGAAAACTTAACTTTCGACACAGAGCTCAGATTTGCAGAAGAAACACATATTCATGTTCCACACGGTCTGAAAAAAGGCAAAAACACATTCAATTTTCAATTACGAGGTTTCCCTGAGGAGTTAGACCAAAGTGAATCTCAATTGGCAGTAGGGCTAAATTAAACCAGAAAACTTAACTTTCGACACAGAGCTCAGATTTGCAGAAGAAACACATATTCATGTTATGCAAGGTATGAAAACACCCAAAACACACAATTTTCAAATCTGAGCTGTCCCTGAGGAGTTAGACCAAAGTGGATCTCAGAATTGGCAATAGGACTGCATTCAACCAGAAAACATAACGTTTGACACAGAGCTTAGATATCCAAAACAAACACATATTCATGTACCCCACAGTCTGAAAAGCCCAAAAAACATTCAATTTTTCAAAATCTGAGCTATCCCTGAGGAGTTAGACCAAAGTTTCTCTCAGAATTGGCAGTAGGGCTCAATTCAGCCAGAAAACGGAAATTTTGACACAGAGCTCAGATTTGCAGAAGAAACACATATTCATGTTATGCAAGGTATGAAAACACCCAAAACACACAATTTTCAAATCTGAGCTTTCCCTGAGGAGTTAGACCAAAGTGGATCTCAGAATTGGCAATAGGACTGCATTCAACCAGAAAACATAACTTTTGACACAGAGCTTAGATATCCAAAACAAACACATATTCATGTACCCCACAGTCTGAAAAGCCCAAAACACACAATTTTCAAATCTGAGCTTTCCCTGAGGTGTTAGATCAAAGTGGATCTCAGAATTGGCAATAGGACTGCATTCAACCAGAAAACATAACGTTTGACACAGAGCTTAGATATCCAAAACAAACACATATTCATGTACCCCACAGTCTGAAAAGCCCAAAAAACAGTCAATTTTTTCAAATCTGAGCTATCCCTGAGGAGTTAGACCAAACTGTCTCTCAGAATTGGCAGTAGGGCTCAATTCAGCCAGGAAAACGGAACTTTTGACACAGAGCTCAGATTTGCAGAAGAAACACATATTCATGTACCCCATATTCATGTCTGAAAAAAGGCAAAAAACGATTCAATTTTCAAGTACGTGGTTTACTTGAGGAGTTAGACCAAAGTGTATCTCAGAATTGGCAGTGGGGCTCAATTCAGCTGGAAAATTTAACTTTGGACACAAGCTCAGATTTTCAAAAGAAACACATATTCATGTCATGCAAGGTATGAAAACACCAAAAACACACAATTTTCAAATCTGAGCTTTCCCTAAGGAGCTAGACCAAAGCTGCCTCAGAATTGGCAGTAGGACTGCATTCAACCAGAAAACATAACTTTTGAAACAGAGTTTAGATATCCAAAACAAACACATATTCATGTACCCCACAGTCTGAAAAGCCCAAAAAAAGAGTCAATTTTTTCAAATCTGAGCTTTCCCTGACGAGATAGACCAAAGTGTCTCTCAAAATTGGCAGTAGGGCTCAATTAAACCAGAAAACTTAACTTTTGACACAGAGCTCAGATTTGCAGAAGAAACACATATTCATGTTCCCCACGGTCTGAAAAAAGGCAAAAACACATTCAAATTTCAAGTACGAGGTTTCCCTGAGGAGTTAGACCAAAGTGAATCTCAGAATTGGCAGTAGGGCTAAATTAAACCAGAAAACTTAACTTTCGACACAGAGCTCAGATTTGCAGAAGAAACACATATTCATGTTCCCCATGGTCTGAAAAAGGGCAAAAACACATTCAAATTACAAGTACGAGGTTTCCCTGAGGAGTTAGACCAAAGGGCTTCAGAATTGGCAGTAGGGCTCAATTAAACCAGAAAACTTAACTTTTGACACAGAGCTCAGATTTGCAGAAGAAACACATATTCATGTTCCCCACGGTCTGAAAAAAGGCAAAAAACACATTCAATGTTCAAGTACGAGGTTTCATTGAGGAGTTAGACCAAAGTGTATCTCAGAATTGGCAGTAGGGCTAAATTAAACCAGAAAACTTAACTTTCGACACAGAGCTCAGATTTGCAGAAGAAACACATATTCATGTTCCCCATGGTCGGAAAAAGGGCAAAAAACACATTCAAATTTCAAGTACGAGGTTTCCCTGAGGAGTTAGTCCAAAATGCTTTAGAATTGGCAGTAGGGCTCAATTAAACCAGAAAACTTAACTTTTGACACAGAGCTCACATTTGCAGAAGAAACACATATTCATGTTCCACACGGTCTGAAAAAAGGCAAAAACACATTCAATTTTCAAGTACGAGGTTTCCCTGAGGAGTTAAACCAAAGGGCATCAGAATTGGCAGTAGGGCTCAATTCAGCCAGAAAACGGAAATTTTGACACAGAGCTCAGATTTGCAGAAGAAACACATATTCATGTTATGCAAGGTATGAAAACACCAAAAACACACAATTTTTAAATCTGAGCTTTCCCTGAGGAGTTAGACAAAAGCTGTCTCAGAATTGGCAGTAGGACTGCATTCAACCATAAAACATAACTTTTGACACAGAGTTTAGATATCCAAAACAAACACATATTCATGTACCCCACAGTCTGAAAAGCCCAAAAAACAGTCAATTTTTCAAAATCTGAGCTATCCCTGAGGAGTTAGACCAAAGGGCATCAGAATTGGCAGTAGGGCTCAATTCAGCCAGAAAACGGAAATTTTGACACAGAGCTCAGATTTGCAGAAGAAACACATATTCATGTTATGCAAGGTATGAAAACACCAAAAACACACAATTTTCAAATCTGAGCTTTCCCTGAGGAGTTAGACCAAAGCTGTCTCAGAATTGGCAGTAGGACTGCATTCAACCATAAAACATAACTTTTGACACAGAGTTTAGATATCCAA